>NW_026780724.1:0-27529 GCF_030144855.1 Hypanus sabinus | reverse complement strand
GTGCACCCTCTAAAATGTACAAGTGATTGCGTATGTTAACTATTATGGATACTTGGTTAGGGAAGCATGGCTGATGGATGGGTACGATTGGCATATCGGTGTTCTGGGGTATAAAAGCGCTGATAAAGATGAAGTTAACTGTGAAAGAGATTGCACGACTTAGTGTGGAGAGCATCACTGAAGTTCATAGGGAGTTATCGCCATGGAGGGACCGATCAGCTGGTCTTCTCCGATCAACTTCACGTTCAAGGTTGAGAGTAATCAATGGAACACAGGGCGGGCAACCACTGCACAAAAATAAATAAATAAATAAATAAATAAATACATACATAAAATAACAAACTGTGCAAATAGAAATGGTAAGCAATTACTTGTTTAAAAACGTATGCCGTTTAAAATTGTAACAGATTAAAATGAACTGAAAAGACAATTTTTATAAAACACTTTGGACACTCGTTGATCATAGATTAACACTCTCCAGGACGGAAGGGAGAAGTTACACGAAATGTCACAATATATTTACAGAAGAGCAAAATTGATACCGTAAGGGTGAAAAAAGGATGTAAAGAAGAACTGATAGATTCCAAAATATTATATCAACCACGGAGAACAAAATAATTATTTCATGTTGCTCTGTCCAGTGCGGTTCTGTTTAGCTTTAAATCTGCACTCTAGTTTACTGAATCGGACCAAGATTGTGTATTAAAACAGAAACAAAGAAATGAGCTATAACATACCTTCTAAACATGCATGATTTAATGTTATATGTTCCATCATCAGTAAAGAAACAACAAATAATTCAAATAGTAGAACTGTTTTCAAAAGATATAAACACGAATCCTGGGCTGGATAAATGCAGTACATTAAATAACAGGACAGGCGCAATAGAGCTAAAAGAATACAAAACAGAGCAGTTATATACAATGCAACCGACGGATAAATATCTGGGATATCAGCAAGCAAAGTTAGAAGGTCATAGTACAATAAAGGGAAAAAAAAGAACTTCTGACAGAGTTTACTTCAAGGTTTACGAAAATCGGCCGAACATAGCTAAAAAGATAACAAAGACAATGAATATTTCCCCTAAACCAATATTATGGTACCCCTCGGGCATAATAACGGTTCGAAACCTGTCTGGAAGCCTTACAAATATAAACAAAAACTGAAAACACAGATTTTATAAAACAATATGGACAGTCGTGCATTATAGATTAACACGACCTGGGACTGAAGGGAGAAGACAAAAGTAGACACAAAATGAAATGCACGCCAGTCAAATACACGCATTCCACCCGAACATCTGCAATTCGGATAAGGGATACACACCACTGAACTCAAACAGAAGCACAACCTCGGAAAACTGAAGAAATTACCTCAATAGAAGGAAAAAAAAGGCAGCCGTTTGAAGATGGTGACCCTCCAAGGATGAGATCACCAGGGTGTGAGCCGACGAGATAAGGCAGTGTCCACTGCCTGGCTCAGAGTTTGGGACCTCTTCCCAGAAACAGATGCTTTTTGGCAATACTGGACCAGGTGGCCAACACAGAAGAACGTCGATGACCAGCAAATTTAACGTGATAAATGCAGAAAATGCCAAGAGAAACCTGAAACAATTTAACACATTACAGGATCATGCTGCATTGTGTAACTCAATCTGATTATGTGCATGGACACAACAATTTATCTGCTTTAAAATACATTTTAATAAGACACCATACCTTACTATAAAAAAACTCTGATCTCTGGCGACAGAGTTCTGGCGACAGAGTTCTACAAATTATGTTACGACCCATCTGTAATTACAGGCAGGTCAATCCAATAAAAGTTTAAGAAATACTGAAACAATACAGTATCAACAAGCAGGAACATGCAGATGTAGTCATTCCAAAACGCACATAACATGCGGAAATCAGTAAGTGACAAACACCAGTGATATTGCGAATGAAGAGGAAACGGAAAGGCTATGGATCATGAACAGGGTGCACATTGATCCAATCGCTATATTGACTATCGGTATGGTTCCACCTTCACTTCACAATAGCATTCAATGATTCGGACCACACGGCAATATTGATGTAAACATCCGGAAAGT
This sequence comes from Hypanus sabinus, assembly GCF_030144855.1. NCBI lineage: Eukaryota > Metazoa > Chordata > Chondrichthyes > Myliobatiformes > Dasyatidae > Hypanus > Hypanus sabinus. Next base: position 25,437 of record NW_026780724.1, on the reverse strand, counting down.
CGCAATAGGCACCACCAACAGAATAGTATGAAAGTTCCCAGCAATTGAGAAATGACTGCACTTGGCTATTCCCTTACCTATTGTTTCACCGGCTTGGGCTGAGAGAAAAAAAAAGCAATATTAATATGCGTACACACTTGCCGGATTTGTGAATGTTCAGCAGATATGAAGGTCAGGTGGGAAATAAAATATCATTTTGGCTTTGGTCTGCATCTATTCTCAATATAACAGGCGTCTAAAGCCAAAAGATGGCTATAAGTATAAAAATCAATACCCTTTCAACTTATCAATGGGATCATGTCTATTGAATAGACCATGAGACCATAAGATATAGGAGCAGAATTAGGGCACTTGGCCCAGCAAGTGTGTTCCGTCAATTCATCATGGCTGATCAATTTAGCCCCTCAGTTTTAATCTCCTGCCTTCCCTTCCACCCAACACCACTCCCATATACATCCATGCTTTGACCAATGAATAATCTGTTACACTTGACTTTTAATATTCGTAAAAAGGGCACGCAAAGCTACCAGTGTCAACGAATTACACAGATTCTCTACTCTCTGGAAAAATAAATTCCTCCAACTCTCTGTTCTAAAAGGATGTCCCTCTATTCTGAGGTTGTTTCCTCTGCTCTTGGTCCTTCGCAATAAAGGAAACATCCTCTCCACATCCACTCTGTCAAGGTCATGCAACACTCGATAAGTTGCATTGAGTTCGCCCCTCATTCCTCCGAATTCCGGTGAATACAGGCCCAGAGCATCAAACGCTCTTCATATGACAAGGTGTTCAACACTGCAATCATGTTGATGAACCTCCATTTAACCCTGTCCAGTTTTAGTACATGCTTACTAAGATGAGTGGCCCAAAACAGCACACAACAGTGAAAATGAGGGCTCATATGTGATATGTAATATGTCAATATTACATCCTTACTGTTATATTTGTGTCCCCTTGAAAAGAACGCCAGCCTCGTAGTTGCCTTCCTCTTTAGGAAATCCGGCACAAGGACTCCCAACTCCATTTATACCTCAGATATTTTTTCTGTATTTTCTCTTTATTTAGAATATGGATAACCCTCTCATTTCTTCTACCGAAGTGCATGGCCATGCACTTCCCGACACTGTAAGGAACAGGGCAATAGGAGAGCGGCAGAGGGGATTGCCAGGACATGCTGGAACTAGCGCTGGGAGTGACAGTCAGCGAACCGATAGTGGTGGACTGCTGAATGGGCAGCTTGTCACCGGGACACCCAAGAATGATACAGCCTGCATTCAAATTAGATCGCGAAGACCTCAAAATGCAACTTCTGCAGGTGTTTCCCGTAATAAAAACACCACTGACAACTGAGAACAGACGCCTCATTCAGAAAAGACAAACACGCATGAAATGGACATTTTAAGTGCGTTTGTTGTCCGTCGTTTCCGTCATTTCAATTGAAGTACACACACTTATAAAGTGCGTACATTATGGAGTAATGATACTTGAGATTGGCATGACAGCGTACAAGGATAAACCCTCAGCAGTATATAGCGCGAAATCACTCCCATACAAGTAAATGTACCAGGAATAGCAAATCAGCGAATAGCGATAATTAAGAACATCTAATATAATCCCTACAGACAAGTCAAACCAAAAACAATGAAGTTGCACAAGAACTGGAGAGAAATCAAACTCAAGAACACAACAATGGTGTACAAACAACATTGAAAATGACAACCAAACCCTCGAGGAGCTACTAAAAATAGACTCACTTCAACAACGGTTGCACAACCTTCCGGTAATTGTAACATCACAGACGCACAGCCTCCGCAGAATGTTGATGATGAATTAGAGTTTACAGACAAAATTTTCTTAACTGTTATCGGCACCCAATGCAATATTGCATAATAGTGAGTGTCGGAAACTCGCACAGAGGAGGATGAGGATTAACAGGCATAAAAATATACATATCAGTCAGCTAAATTATAATATGTTTCCATCAAGGAAATCGGGACTCAGCACTCAGCGGGAGGAGGTGCATTTATGATAAAAAGTACACACTACTAAACTTAAATGAAAGTATAACCCAAGAAACTGTAGAAACTACTACCACATGAGTAAATATTAACCAATGAAAAAGCAAGATCCTGCATGGAAGACACCCCACAATCTGAGCAGTCTGGGCGTCGACATGGAAGCGTCGTCCGCATTGCTCATTTGTCGAGCTCTTCCATGAGACAGACAGGCTCCTTGTTGCAATGCCGATCCAGGTGGTTAACCCAACAGTGTTATCCAATATAAATAATACAAGACCAACAAATGCAGGGTGGTCAATGCAGAAAATGCCAAAAGAAACCAGAAACAATTTAACACATTACAGGATCCTGCAGCAGTTTAACACAATTTATTATTTACACAGACATAATCAAGGGACAAACGTCAAAATATTGGGAAGGATAACAAAGCATTGGTTTCAAATATAAACTTAAAAAGGCACACTCCCCGACTGCAGATAAAAGACTGATCCAGTTTTAGAGGCTGAGTCCGCCGAATTATTTTTACGAACTATCCGTTATTATAGGCAGGAGAATCCATAATTTGCGTCCTGATGAAGCATTACAGGGTAAACAATCAAGAACCAAGAACCAATCATTCAGACCTTCTGATGAATCCCTAGCAGGGCCAGGTTTGCCGACTGGCAACAATCCTATATCCGCCCCCTATCTCCTACGACCACCTTTTGTTGTCTAGTCTCTGGAGCCCTGCAGTTTAGCTTCTTCCTGAGCACAGGGAGGAGATGTACAGCCAAGTGATCCGATTTCCCGAAATCTGGTCTAGGAAAATTCGACATCACTAAACGTAGTGCAGCAATGGCCGAGTGCGTTGTGACACTCGGAGCTGCAGGTTACATTGCGAAGATAATTGGGCAGAAATTTCTTCAAACAAGCCTGATTAAAGTTTGCGTCAATGATTTTAAAGACTGACTAAAGTCACCAAAAATTATTTGGAACAGGTCGGGCTGGGCGGTTCCTTGTTTGCTGATGACATAATTCAATATCTCCAGTGCCTGCTCAATGTCGGCATTTAGCGGCTTGTAAACACCGGCCAGGATAACGAGGAATCACCTGTATTTAGTCATTAGAGGGTTGGAAAACAAGAGTGCGACAAGAGAGCTGCGTCCTAGAAACTCAGAGAGTTTATTCTGAAACACAAATTTCCAGCTTTTGCCGGAGTGAGGGAGAGCAAAGTGGCACGGGATAGGAGGTGTTTCGAAAGAGTTCGATTACGCAGTCATGTCTGTGATGCGAAAGGATGTTTGCTTCTGTATCACTACAGGCGTGAGCAAAGTTAGGATAATCGTCTGCAGGTTTGGTGAGGGCCAAGATCCAACCCGTTTCTACCAGTTTATGGGGTGAAATCAACTGAGGTTGCAGGCCGGTAGTCCAGCAGCTGGGCCTAGAACCCCACAGTGCAGTGGACTACCAGGCAAAGGGAGAGCCTTGAGTGTGGAGCCAGGAGTAACACAAAGTGAAAGGAATGGAATGGACTCGTGGTGCAGAAGCCGTGTGGGCGTCCGCCTGGCTCTCACAGTTCCCAAGGGTGCTTCGTCAATGGCCGTTCTGTCGATGACGTGAGAGAAAGTTTCTGCTCGGCGTCCAAGCTGCATGGGACACACAGTCTCATCCAGAAAGTAATCTGCTGAGCCGGAAACCATCAGAGCCTCCTTCGCGTGTAGAGCCGACAGATTGTGGAGAAGGACAGAGGGAGTGAGACGGACTATGGTAATGGAACGAGGGGCTGGGCAGAGCCGACTCAGAAGCTGTTTGATGCGTTGGTGGTCAGCTCCACCGTATTAAATAATTTTCCCTTAACTGCGTGGATTCTGAAGCCATCGGTTCATGATTCCATAAGATCTTTGTCAATACGGAGAGCCAGACTGACCAGGTGTTAGAAGTCGGGGGGGGCAACTCCCAGCTAAACAGCTCATCTTTCAATTACTCCAAATGCCTTAATGGAAATGGACAAGCGTCTCTTCCGTCATTCTAGCCGAACCCCGGGGCGATAATCCTGGATACCACGGCACAATCCTTGTCGCAGGTGAAGTATCAGATCCGGTGCCTCCTTTACGGAAATGGACAAGCGTCTCATCCGTCATTCTAGCCGAACCCCGGGGCGATGATCCTGGATTTCACGGCACGATCCTTGTCGCAGGTGAAATATCAGATCCGATGCCTCCTTTACGCATCCCACAAGGTCGGAGGCTCGGCGCTTGTCAGCGGAGAAATCCTCTTAAGTGTTGCAAATGCTGTCTTTATTAGCGGTTGCCCAGGTCAAATCTCGTCCAGTGAATAGATAGATTAAGAAGACGATCTTGTCAGGGTGTATGGAATACAGAGAGCGCTGGAGCTCGAAGTGTAAGACGCTCTGGGACAGGAAGTTGCAATACCGGGTTAGAGATTAATCGAATCCGTTTGTACGGCACGGATCTGATCCACCGAGGCAGAGAGTCGGATAAGAACGGCGGACTCTAGTTATTGACTTTCCGCTGCTTCTGGATCGTGTGTTCCTGTCGGCGGACGATCTCCTTTCCGCACACATATTCACGGATAAATCGACGTTTCACTCAGCGAGTCAGGAAATATTGAGGAGTTTTGACCTAAAAGCAGAACAGCGTGGACGATTCAACGGTGATCGATAAGATTAATCAAACCGCAACATAACGAGCTACGAAAGGCCACGAAGCAAGAGAGAGGGCTTTCACACACGAACGCCAGTTAGGGTTACTCAGCTTCCATTGTAAAATCTCACTGAAACATCCATTCAGCCCTTTCCGTCTCGGGCTGTCCCTTCCCTCCCTGTCACACTGATCTCCCTCTCCTCCCCATCTCGTTATCTCCTACTCGAACCAGTCTTTGAGAGGACCCTCACTTCCTTACTCGATCACCCTCTTCTACCTGACGCCCTCCCTCCCCTCTTCCGACCTGACCCTCACTATCTCTGCGACCCTCCACAGAAATCGACTTCCCTACCCTCTTTTGGCCTCTTGGCCTTCCCGATCGGGACCGTGCCTGCCTGCCTGCGAGAGGTGCAGTTGCCCCGGGGAGGACGCGGACGGGATACAGCCAGCCCTCTTTCCAGTCTGCAGGCGGATTTAGAGTCGCAGCCGGATCTCAGTGCAGACTAGAGCCGGGTCGGACTGGAAGTGGGTACAGAGAATCTGGCCCGTGTCTCCATCGCCTGTACCTTGAGTACCCAGGATTCCCCTCTACCCATCAGGTCCCTTCTACTTCCTATTCCGCAATACGTTGATTCAACGGTTCCTATCCTCATCCGGACGTAAAACGCTCCCGACCTCCTGCCTCTCTGCCGGGGGTAAGGGTGCTAAAGACACTGGAGCTTGCCAGGCGTTTCGGGTCGATTGGTCCTAAGGCCGTGGAGGCCGTGCGAAGGTGAGGGAAGGTTGGAGATTTACCTCACCTCTGTGATCCATGGGGGACAGCCTGTCCGGTGGGTGGGTGATCAGAAGTCCAGACACTCGTGTGTCTGGCGGTGCTCCTGTGCTCGGGGATTCCGTAGCCTGGAGATTTACCTCACCTCTGTGATCCATGGGGGACAGCCTGTCCGGTGGGTGGGTGATCGGAAGTCCAGGATCTCGTGTGTTTGGCGGTGCTCCTGGGCTCGGGGATTCCGTAGCCTGGAGGTGAAAGGAAGGCCGGAGTGAAAGCATGGGAATGGGGGGCTGGGTCGTTAAGGGGATCTACTGGATGGAGGGATGGGGCGGGGGAGCTCGATTCGTCATTTCAATTATATATGGAACAACACAAACCCAGGTCTTGTGAAAAAGACAGTAAAATTCATGTTTTAGTGTGCTCCGCTGTGTACTGGCACCCATCTTTCTTCAAAGGGGACATTCACTAATCCCAGAAACCCGTGTCCGTCACAAAATAATACCATGATCCCGCTATGTCTGCATATCCTCGCGCCAACGCAAACTAACCCCACTGCCACGTTGCCCCAGCTTATTCCCCGGATCCCTCTGCCTGTCCCTGAACTAATCTCGCTGACCGGCTTTCTTCCCGCAGCCCAGCGTCAGTCACCAAATTAATCCCACTGCGCTGCTAACTGCCCAAAACCCCGTGTCAGTCCCCAAACGAATCACCTTACCGCGATCTCTCCCCTCGGACCTAGATCAGTCCCCAAACTAAGCAGATTGTCCTGCTCTCTTCCCACAGGCCCGTATCCGTTCCCAAAGTAATTAATTGGCTAAATATGATTATGATGCTATTAGGCCGGAATCTCAGAGCTGAAACAGGGAACGGATGCCCCCTGGAAAATGCACAACGGAAATGAGAAGCTATTTTAGGCAGCACCTGTATAGGGTTCTGGACAGGGATCGAGATGAAACATACGGCTGGAGTTGGTGGAGGTGGGACAGGCCCTTAGTGAGGACTTTACTTCAGTTTTCACCAGTGAGAGATCCTCGTGATTGTGTGGAAGCGTCAAACGGGCTTATGTCCGACAACAAGACGAGGTTAAAAAAAGAGGATATACAGGAACTTTTGAAAAAAACTTTCGGATAGATAAGTCCTCCTGTGAAGTTGCGAGAAACCCCAGGTTACTGTGGGAAGCGGAGGAAGTGATGGCTGCGCCCTTGGCGATTACCTTTGCGCTATCACTGCCGCACTTGTAGTATCAGGGGGTTGGAAATTGAAATATTATCTCTTAACTCAGGAAAGGGAGTACGGATACCCTTGCATACCCTTCCCAGTGAATCCTTCTTCAGTGATGGGCAAATTATTGGAGAACATTCATTGAAACCGAATTTACGACGTTTGGGAGACCCTGATTTAGGAGAGTCAGAATGGGTTTGTGAGAGGCAGGTCATACCTCACGTGCCTGATTTAATTCTGTGAGGATGTGACAAAGCATATTCGTAAAGGTAGAGAAGTTGATCTGGTATAATTAGATTTTACTAAGCATTTGATACGGGTAACCATGGTACGACCGTTCATAGCCTCAGATGGCTTTGTATCCAGGGAGAGTTGGCTGGTGGATTCAGGATTGACGCCCACAGAAGGCAGACTGCAGTTGTGGATGGAGCGTTTTCTCCCTGGATGTCGGTGACCAGCGGAGTCCTGGTCAGTTTGAGACCCCCGGCTTTTGTGTTTTTATGAATGATTTGGTTGAGGAGGCGGAAGGGTGGATTATTGTACTTAGAATGATGTGGAGGTTGGTGCAATTATGGACAGTATAGAAGATAGTCACAGATTACAACAGGACAGTGACAGGACGCAGAGCAGCGCTGAGAAGTTACAGATGGTGTTCAACCCGAAAGGTACGCAGTGATTCCCTTTGGGAGAGTGGATTTGAATGCAAAGGTACTACTTGCTTTAGTCAACCGAGGGCCGCACATTAGTGCGATTTCCACAATGGAAACATAGTGATGAGACTTTCTCCAATAAACCGAGGGTCTCACATCAGTGCGAGTTCCACAAGGGAAGCAGAGTCATGAGACTTTCTCCAATAAACCGAGGGCTGCACATTAGTACGAATTCCACAATGGAAATAGAGTGATGAAACTCTCTCCAATAAGCCGAGGGCCGCACATTAGTGCGAGTTCCACAATGGAAACAGAGTGAAGAGACTTTCTCCAATAAACCGAGGGCCGCACATTAGTACGAATTCCACGATGGAAACACAGTGATGAGACTCTCTCCAATAGGTCGAGGGCCGCACATTAGTGCGAGTTCCACAATGGAAATAGAGTGAAGAGACTCTTTCCAATAAGCCGAGGGCCGCTCATCGGTACGAGAACCACAATCGGCACGGAGCGGTGCACTGCAGGAGCAGAAGGAAATGTGATTGACAGGTCAGCTTGAACACATCCGCTGTTCTGCACATACATACAGTGACGATTGTCTTATGAAAACAGTTGAGAAAACTCGGCCTTTTCTCCTTGGAGAGACGGAGACTGAGAGGTGACCTGACAGAAGTGTATAACATGATGAGAGGCATTGATCGTGTGGATAGGCAGAGGCTTTTTTTCCCAGGGCGGAAATTGTCGTCACAAGAGGACACAGGATAAGGTGTGGGGAGTAGATATAGATGAGATGTCAGGGGTGAGTTTTTTTTACGCAGAGTGGTGAGTGCGTGGAATGGGCTGCCAGCAACGATGGTGGAGACGGATAAGACAGGGTCTTTTAAGACACTTTTGGATAGCTACATGGAGCTCAGAAAGATAGAGGGGTATGGGTAATCGTAGAAATTTCTAAGGTAGGGACATGTTCGGCACAGCTTGGAGGGCCGAAGAGCCTGTATTGTGCTGTACGTTTTCTATGTTTCTATGTCTGTATGAAAGCCAATACACCTGAAAGCAAATCTGGAGAAAAACGGACAGCATCGTGGCAAATAATAGCCTGCACACCTGCGGAATGTTCACACATTTTACTTGTTACTTTTGTTCAAACAGGAAAAGCATGGCGAAATACTGGTAGAATTGTAGCTGGTTTGAGAATATCTTTAAAGTTAAATAGACTGCATGGCACGTCACGGGTATGGGGTGGTCAGGTCATTCACTGGAAGAGGTCCGGTTCCTTCCAAAAGGCACGTGTATGTGCTGGAAATCATTGGTCTTCAAACTGTCCACAGCACAGCACTCGCTAATTTCCCAGGACACATTCCGATTTTGATCATAAGTCTCTGGAATATCGCTGTGGATCTTTTACAGTGTTTGATGGAATGTAAGTGCAGTGTTATTGTAATACACGTCAGCTGTCATTGTCATTTCCATCAGTTACACCGCCCGGAATGACTGGAACAAAGGAAGGAAAAGAATGAACGAATGTCCCTTTAATAAAGAAGTGTTCACCATTACACCCACCAGAACAAACTCCTTCCCTCAATTTCAGAAGGTAATGTGCACGGTCAAATATTACAAAATAATTCGACTTCAATATGAATGCCTGTTTTAAAACAACAACAATGTAAAATATGATACTTATATGCTGAAGCCAGGTATCATGGAAAATAACATGGAAAAAGGCACATCATATTTTGTTTTAAAGTAAATAGATTGCAAAATCCCTTGATGAGTCAAATTCATGACACGGGGACAGATTAAGTAAAAATAGTTTAACGTAAGGGTTTGTGCATTTGGTTGTCACTAATGTCCCTGACGTGATCGCCACGCTAATTACCTCAGTGGAATTGCTCTCTCCTCAATAAAAGTCTGTTAAACCGATCACCAGTCCATCTGAGCAGCTGAAACGTTCCGTACAACTGAACGCTGCTTCTGACGGAATATGGGATATGCGGCGATTTACTACATCGCGGGCATTTTCTATCCCACTCTTGTAGCGGTCGGTGTCCCCGGTAAGATGCCGAAGCTGGTCACTTAATGTATGGTGCCGTCGTTACTCTGCTGCGGTATCCGCACTGTTACTGAACACAGATGCTACCGTCGGCTGAAACGTGTTTCCGGAATGCAGGATTCAGGCATCTAATGGTTTTATTTCCATTTTCTATATTTCGATCGCATTGTTTTCCACTTTTCTCAATTAAGTTGTTGTCGACATTGATATTGATTCATAATTTCACCTCGCTAGGCTTTCTGAAGTGATGCTGATCTCCGCCTTTCCAGGTCCGAGTCTCTATCAGTGCAGAAACTCCGACCTTATAACAAAGTGGCAGCTTATATAAATGACAGTCCAGTCTAACTTCGACACGTAGGACTGTTCTTTTGCAAGTCAGTAAATGAGAACTCGTGCTTTATATCTCCTTGACTCCACTTTCTCGCCGCTACAAACAATCCCTTCAAGTATGTCACCTCTAATAATGGAAATGATGTTGTTTACAGGAACGATCGACTGCTCACCGGTACGTGAGTCGTGGAACTCGGATGCCTCGCTCTAAACTGTGGGAAGGTCGCCAATCCACTGACACTCACATCCGTCATTGTCCTCCAGCCGGAGTGCAGCGACCGAGACGGCACACACTGGATTCCCGATTCCCACTTCCAAACAGACCATAGCTGGGGGCATTGAGAGAGTTGCTGCTGACCATATTTTGTTTTCACATTTTTTGTCGTTACCTGTTGAGATTGGAAACAAGGGATCAGTTGGTGGTTATCGTTGTTGCTTTATGGAACAGACTAACAATATCTTCATTTATTCTGATTATATTTCTATTTTTTCCAATTTGTTGCAGTTAATTTAACGGCGATTGTGATCCTATCTCGCGGAAAATGCGGACTCTCCAAATGCATCACCCGTTACCTGGTTGGAATGGCAACAGCGGATCTGATGGTGGTTATCGTATTCGCTTTAGTGGACCAGACCAATAATATCTACATGTATTCCAGATCCCTGCTCATCACTCCTGTATGCGCTCTAACAGTTGTGTTTCGGGTCGTAACGACGGACTGTTCTGTTTGGTTCACGGTCATTTTTACCTTCGATCGCTTTATCGCAATATGTTGTCGAAAGCTGCGGGAGCGATACTGCACTGAGAGAACAGCAACGGTGGTTATCGTTACCGTGGTTATAGTGAGCTGCGGGAAATGTGTCCCGTTTTACTTTGCCATTGTACCTTACGTCATCATTGATAACACGCCGTGGCGGTGCACCGCCAAATATGAATACGTTACTTCACCCGTGTGGAGAGCATACACATTACTGCAGAGCATTTTAACACCATTGCTACCAATCGGCTTAATCCTGGTGTTTAACGGGTTAACCGTAAGACATATCGTTGTGGCAAATAGAGTCCGCAGAAGGCTTCGGAACAGCGGCGACAATCAGAAAGATGCCGAGGTGGAAAAACGCAGAAAATCGATGATTTTGTTGTTTTCTATATCAGCTAATTTCATATTATTTTGGATGCCCTCTGTAGCCCATTCCCTGAAATGGCAAAAGGAAAACTATTTTTACGAGGACAGATATTTGAGTTCCCCGGTATACATCCTACAACAATTTGGGTTCATGTTGCAAGTATTCAGCATGTGCACCAATACTTGTATCTATACACTGACACAGAGGAAATTCAGAGCAGAGCTGAGGAAAGGAATGATGTATGGGTTTACATTAAATGGCCATCTGTGCAGATGACGCGCGCGTCTAATGAGAATTCAGCGAAGTTTTCAAATAAAGCCATTTTGCAATGAACAGCTTTGGCAAGTATGTCATAAATTCGTACAATCATATGCCTGGTCAACCGGAAATTGCAGAATTGGCGGAAAATTGCTGACTTCATACAATTCAGATAGGTAGCAATACAAACTGGAGTGTTTGTTTCATTGCTTCAGGTATGATCCAAACTATCTCAGACACTTGGCTGTCACAATGGGCAGGAATGGCTTCAGGACATTCCGGGTTTATATGTTGAAAAAATGTACAGAGCCGAGTAACGGAGTGTAAAGGGAGGGCGATGGGAAACCAGGGATGGTATCGCTGCTGCAGAAAGGTAGGACAACGTGGAGCGTTCGTTTGTTAATAGACTGGGAGACAAGCACAGATACATGAAGCGAGAGAACACCCTATCAGGAGTATTCTATACTGCCAAATTAACACAAAAAAACCCGCAACGGGAACAGTGAGGAACAGATCGGGAAACGGATCTTTGACATGCGCCATGTTATTGACACGGGCAGCTGAGACTTACACAATATTATGTATGTATTATATATTACACAACATATGACCAGGCATATGGCATAATTCCTCAGTAGCATCCAGGAAAGATTCATGTCACTACAAGAAGACAGGCGGACTGGCGAACAGTCCAGGCCGGACCTAATGTTAGAAAAGGAAACGAATCAGGTGACAGATCTCTCCGCCGGTCAGCATATCAGAACGATAGTGCAGAACTCCCCGATATTTACCTTGCACAGGGGTAGGACGAGAGAGTATGGAATTTGGGGTCTGCAATCTATGGTGCTACCTTGCAGGATCTTGGGAACGGACATTGGGAAATGATGCACTCAGAGAAATACACAACAGTTATATGGGGATTGCTTAGAAAGCGCTGACATTGGGTACAATAAGAGTCTGTCTCATTGATGCAGGGAAAGGATGATAGCGTAAAGTAACCCTGGCTGACAAGAAAGTTGGAACAGCACGGCAGGAGGAAGAAAGAAAGATACTTCAGGTTTAGGAAGAAAAGATCGGGTACGGTTATGGCGAGTCACAATGCAGACAGGAAAAAAAAATAACAATGGTCTTCGAAGAGGTAGAAGGGGACTTGAGAACCCTTGGAGAGTTGTACTGTGAAGAACAGAATGAGAGTGAAGAGAGTGAGGGAAGGTCAGAGGAAAACTTATGTCTGGAGTCAAGGAGGAGGTGAAGCTCCTCACCGAATATATTTATGAATGTGAACACACCGTAAAAAGGCAGATATGGTCGAAAATGCTGAGGCTCAGAAAAAAGATGCGCTCTAAACTTGGGAAACATTATTATAAATGATTCCTCGATACCGGAAGGGATATAGTCCAGATAATTTTGGAAGGCCAGCGAAGATATTGGTACACTTTTGGACAAGATATTTGTGTCTTCGCTGGCCCTGGAAGTAAACTTTGAAGATTTGGAAGCGGCAAATGTAATCCCTCTGTTGACGAAAGATAATAGGTACACACTTTCGAATTAGAGACCAGTGAATATTATGTCAGTAGTGGGTAATCTATTGGAGAAGACTATTGTGGAGGGAATTTATGGGCATTTGGAGAAACGTAGTCCAGATACGGAGAGTCAACGTGGCTTTTTGAGGGACATATTGCCCTTTATGAACCAGATTGAATTATTTGAAACAGTGAAGAACAAACAGATGAATGAGAACAGTCGATGTTGATGCATTAATTTTGATAAGGCGCCTGACCCGTTCCCAATAGTAGAAACATTCAGGAAGTCAGGAGGCATGGGATCGAGAGAAACCTGGCTGCGTTGATTCCGAATTGGGTGATGTAGTAGATAGAGTGATTTCTGGCTGGAAGACAGCGGACACCCGTGTTCTGCAAGCAGGGTCGAAATTTTGGTACAATTTATAACTCTATTTGGACTCTGTAGTTATAGAGGGAAAGAATCGATTTAATCTGACCACCCAGCTGCAGCTGGATAATTTCTGGAATTAGGGCTCACGACGTAAGCAGATCGCTGAGGTATTGACTGCATTGCCACGTTCTCTGAACTGACCTGCAATTTACAGATTTCAAGGCAGATGCTACAATGACTTCAAAACGTGTTTTCCAATGGAACCCTACAATTTAAAACCCGCATTTCAAAGTGTTCAGCAGCAGCTTTTGGTGCTCGTTAAAAGAGCCAGCCTTCCAAAATGTCAATTTCAAATTCCCAGTTCAAGTACACAACCTTTTATCCTAATGCCAATTTTCCTCTGAATCGTGGTTTTATCATATATCCAGATAACAATATAAAAATTCCTGCACGGAAACAGGCCATCTCGGCCCATCTAGTCCGTGCCGAACGCTCACTCTCACCGAGAACCACCGACCTGCATTCAGCCCATAACACTCCATTCCTTTCCTGTCCATATATCTATCCAATTTTAATTTGAATGACAATAACGAACTTGACTCTACCACTTCTACTGGAACTCGTTCCGCACAGCTACCACTCTCTGAGTAAAGAAGTTCCCCCACGAGTTACCCCTAAACTTTTGGCAGCTAACTCTCACTCATGTCCTGTTGTTTGAATCTCCCCTGCTTTCAATGGAAAAAACCTATCCACGTCAACTCTATCTACAGCCCCGTACTGTTAAATACCTCCATCAATTCCCCCTTCAATCTTTTACGCTCCAAAGAATGAAGACCTAACTTGTTCAACCTTTCTCTGTAACTTAAGGTCCTGAAACCCCCCAGGTAACATTCTAGTAAATCCTCTCTGTACTCTGTCTATTTTCTTGACATATCTGCTATATTCGGTGACCAGAACTGAACACAATTCTCCAAATTGGCCTTACCAAAGCCGTGTAAAATTTTAGCGTTACATCCCAACTCCTATACTCAATGCTCTGATTTATAAATGCCAGCGTACCAAAAGCTTTCTTCACCACACTAACCACATGAGATTCCACCTTCGGGGAACCGTGCCCCATTATTCCTAGAACACTCTGTTTTACTGCATTCTTCAATGCCCTACCATTTGCCATGTATGTCCTATTTTGAATATTCTTATCAATATGTAGCACCTCACAGATATCAGCATTAAACTCCATCTGCCATATTTCAGTCCACTCTTCTAACTGTCCGAAATCTCTCTGAGAGCTTTGAAAACCTACTTCACAATCCACAACGCCACCTATCTTAGTATAATCTGCGTACTTACTAATCCAATTTACCACCCCAACATCTAGATCATTACTGTATATGACAAGAAACATTGGACCCAGTACAGATCCTTGAGGCACACCACTCGTTGCCGGCCTCCAATCTGACAAATCTGAAATACCTAACGACTGAACCTTCCTAACTAACCTTCCATGTGGAAACTTGTTAAAGGCCTTTCTGAAGTCCATATAGAAATCAACCACTGCATTACCGTCGTCAGCTTTCCTGCTAACTTCTTCACAATATTCAATAAGTTATGTCAGACATGACCTTCCACACAAAAATCCATGTTGACTGTTCCTAATCAGACACTATCTATCGAGATAATTATATATACCATCTCTAAGAATACTTTCCATTAATTTACCCACCACTAACGTCAAACTTACAGGCCGATAATTGCTAGGTTTATCCTTTATAAACAATGGATCAACATGACCAATACGCCAATCCTCCGGCACCATCCCGTTTCTAATGACGTTTGAAATATTTCTGTCGGAGCCCCTGCTATTTCTACACTAACCTCCCTCAAGGTCCTAGGGAATATCATGTCAGGATCCGGAGATTTATCCACTTTTATATTCCTTAAAAGCGCCAGTATTCCTCCTCTTTAATCGTCATAGTTTCCATAACTTCCCTAGTTGTTTCACTTACCTTACACATTTCAATATCCTTAGTGAATACTGGAGAAAAGAAATTGTTCAAAATTTCTCCCATCTAATTCGGCTCCACACACAGCTGTCCACTCTGATTCTCTAAGGGACCAACTTCATCCCTCACTATCCTTCTGCTATTAATATAACTGTAGAAACGCTTTGGATTGATTTACACTTTACTTGCCAAAGCAACCTCGTATCTTCTTTCAGCTTTTCTAATTTATTTCTTAAGATTTTTTTTGCATTCTTTATATTCCTCGAGCACCTCATTTACTCCATGCTGCCTATATTTATTATAGATATCTCTCTTTTTCCGAACCAAGTTTCCAATATCCCTTGATATTGGCTCTCTCAAACTTTTAGCCTTTCCTTTCAACCTAACAGGAACATAAAAATTCTGTATGCTCAATTTTTCACCTTTAAATGACCTCCATTCCTGCATTACATCCTTCCCATAAAACAAATTGTTCCAATCCACTCCTTCTAAACCCTTTCGCATCTCCTCAAAGTTAACCTTTCTCCAATCAAAAATCTCAACCCAGGGTCCAGACATATCCTTCTCCATAATTATATTGAAACTATTGGTATTGTTCTCACTGGACTCGAAGTGCTCCCCGACACATACCTCCGTCACTTGACCTGTGTCATACCGTAACAGGAGATGCAACACTGCCCCTTCTCTAGTTGGTTCCTTTATGTATTGCTGGAAAAACCTATACTGCCCACATTTTACAAACTTCAAACCGTCCAGCCCTTTAACAGTATGGGTTTCTCAGCCTATGTGCGGAAAATTAAAATCTCCCACAATCACAAACTTGTGCTTACTACAAATATCTGCCGTCTCCTTACAAATTTGCTCCTCCAATTTTCACTCCTATAAGTGTGACTACACTTTTCTCATTCCTCAATTGCACCCAAATAATTTCCCTAGACGAGCCCTCTAAACTATCCTGCCAGAGCACCACTGTAATATTTTCTCTGACAAACAATGCAGCACCTCCCACTCTTGTCCCTCCTATCACACCTTAAGCAACGAATTAGAGAAACATTTATTTGCCAATCAAACCCGCCCTGCAACCATGTTTCACTACAACATCATATTTCCAGGTATTACTCCATGCACTAAACTCATCCACCTTTCTTCCAATGCTCCTAGCATTAAAATAAATGCATTTAAGTAATTATCCACCTCTTACTCTCTGTTTGTCACTAACGATGCATACAACTTTACTGGCTTTTTTTTTCCTTCTTCACTGCATCTGTTCCTGCAGTCTGGGTCCCCGCCCCCATTGTATCTAGTTTAAATAGACTGGAGCCTCTCTAGCAAACCTACCTGCAAGAATATCTGTCCCCCTCCAGTTCAGATTTAAACCGTCGCGCCGGAACAGGTCCCACCTTCCCTGGAAAACTACCCAATTATCTATAACTCCCTCCTGCAACATCTCTTCAGCCACGTGCTGATCTGCACTATCTTACTATTTCCTAACCCTCCTGCACGCGGCACTGGTAGCAATCCTGAGATTGCTATCCTGGAGGTCCTGTCCTTTAACTTGGCGCCTAACTGCCTAGACTCACCTTTCAGGACTTCCTCACTCTTCCTAGCCACGTCATTGGTACGTACAAGGACCACGACATCCCGATGCTCACCCTCCCTCTTGATAATACTGAGAACTCGATCCGAGATATCGCGGACCTTGGTTCCAGGGAGGCAACGGGCCATCCGGAATTCTCGATCTCTTCCACAGAACCTCTTATCTGTCACCCTAACTATCCAATCCCCTATCACTACTGCTCTCCTCTGTTCCATCCTTACCTTCTGAACAGAGGGTCCAGTCTCGGTGCCAGAGACGCGACCACTGCATCTTTTTCCCGGTAGGTCATCCCCACTAACAGTATCCAAAACTGTATTCTTAATGTTGATGGGAACGGCCACGGTGGTTCTCTGCTCATTCTGACAATATCCCTTCCTTCTCCTGAGTGTCACCCAGCTACCTGCCTCCTGACTTTTAGTGGTGACTATCTTCCTGTAACTGTTGTTTATTTCTGCCTCAGCCTCACGAAACACCCGAAGTTCATTTAGCTCCAGCTCCAGTTCCCTAACTCGTTTTTTCAGGATCTGCAGCTGGATGCACCTTTTACAGGCGTAGTCATACAGGTGTAGTATCGCGTGTAGAAACAGTCAAATTTCGATCCCTTTAACCCTGAATCCACATGGCCAGTGTGGAGCCCGTGTTTCCACCTGAAATCAACAATAAATGCAACATACAAGACCTCACAAAAGAAAAAAAACACAGCGAGAGCAACACAAACACCCGGCCTCACCCTTGTCTTCCTTCAAAACCATCGCAGGCAATTGGAGAATTCAGAATAAAGAACTTCCAACGCAAAACGCCTCAAGACGTATTCTGAAGAATTTAGGATAGTGAGATATGGAGGGCTGAGGCTCACATACACTAACACTTCACAGAATTCCGGAAGGATAGGCAGCCTCCGAATTTCGCATCAGTTCCTAGATATCACTTATCGCAAGAAGAAACAAATTTTCTGCAACACGTATGATGAAAAAGGTGATAAATTCAATCGCCCACCGAAAACAAACTAAAGAAACGCATGACTCCCATATAGCCATTCATGACCGTCGTATTTTTCTTTCTCTTTCAATTGAACTCACATATGTCCACACCTCCTGCAATACCTTAAATCCGCAATGCAATCATATTTTAAAAATATGGCAGAAAATGGCAAGATCTTATTTGTTCAACCGTTTAACAAACATCTGTAATTGTAATCATAAAACTTTTAATGAAGCCTTCCGACTCCAAGACAAAGAGACGCAGAAAGTAACGTATCGTCCACGAGTTAATATTCAACGCAATTAAAATATGACGTCTTCACAACTCCAAACATCCAACGACTTCCAGGGTTTCCCACGTCCAATTTCTGATTAATGATAGGATTCGGATTAAATGAACCCCTTGTTGCATAGTATCGAGGCTAATGATCCCCGTTACCACCGCTGAAGCAACAGATTTGTTCACTGTACGGGGATCACTGTCACACACATCTCCAACCCGGAACTATTGTCTTTACCGCCTTACTGAATGAATGAAGGTATATTCATCTAGTGTGATACTCCCTTTATCATCTCACATCTGCACTTCATTCTTCTCCTGCTATAACCATCCATTTCACTCAGTCTGCATGCTTCAGTGAGTGCAAGGACAGAGGGATCTAACAGTATCAACGACTTTCTAGATTGTTCGGTGCAGTGAGACAGTACAGATCTAACCCAGACGGACAGCCACAGGAAACCAGTGCACAGAAACAGGGTCTTCAGCCCGTCAGGCCAGTGAGGAATTAATTACACTGCCTACTCCCATCGACCTCACCCGGACCATGGCCATCCATATCCCTCTCATCCGTGTACTTATCCAATCATCTCTTAAACTTTGAAATCGGAATCTCAATTAGCACTTGCGTTGGTAGCACTGTCTACACTCTGACCACCCTCTGGATGAAGAAGTTTCCCCTCATGTTTCCCTTAAACATTTCACATTTCACAATTCACCCATGATCTCCAGTTGTATACTTGCACGGCATCAGTGGAGAAAGCCCGCTTGCATTTACACTGTCCATCCGCCTCATATTGTTGTATACCGCTATCAAATCCCCCTTCAGTCTTCTAACCGCTAGGGGATAAAGTGCTAACATCTGCAATCTTTCCTTCTAATTCAACATGTCCAGTCCCGGTGGTTGAGCAAAATCGTACACATATTTATTTCCAAATTAGGCCTCAGTAAAGTCGTAAATAGCATCAACATAACATCCCAACTCCTGTACTCAGTTCCTTGCTCTATGAAGACCAAAGTGCGAAAAGCTGTTTTTACGACCCTTTATAACTGTGCCGCAATTTCAGTGAATTATGGACCTGCATTCCCAGATTCGTTTGTTCTAACGTACTCCTCAGTGCCCTATTTCTCATTGGGTCAGACCAACCCTGACTGGTCCTCTCAAAGTGCAACATCTAGCACTTGTCAGCGTGAAATCCGATCCTTTTTTTTAAGCCCATTTTTCGCGCTGGTCCAGATCCCTTTTCCGGTACCAGGCTCTGGGACTCTTGCTCGCTGTCAACTACATAGGTAATGCTGCTGTCATCGGCAGTTTGCTGATCCAGTTAAAGACATCATTATCCACATCGTTAATATAGATGACAAACAACAATCAACGATGACAGCAACGATCCGTGCGGCACTTCACTCGTCAGAGGTCCCGAATCAGAGAGACAACCATTTATTACCACACTCTAGTTTCCCCAACGTAGCCAATGGCGAAGGCAATTTAAAAGTTCATCATGAAAGCCAAGCGACTGAACCTTCTTGAGCATCCTCCCCTATGGAACCTTGAGAAGTTCCTCGCTGAAGTCCCTGTTAGACGGCATCCACTGCCTTGCCTTCCACACCATTCCAGGTAACTACCTCGTAAAGCTCTGTGAGATTGGCTAGACACGACCTACTACGCACTGGCCCATCCTAACTATCGCTAATGTTCCTGTTTGTCCAGATATTTCCCTTCATACCTCATGACCGGCGTAGTCCTAACACCGAGGGCATCTTATCATTACGTAATGCTTGGCGAGTCCCTTCACAGCAATGCAGGTATTCTTGGGAATAATGCACAAAGTGCAAAATCAGTTCATCCCCAGGAAAAGGAAGGATTCAAAGGCGGGAAAGGAGCGACAGTGGTTGACAAAGGAAGTCAGAGATTGCAGAGCATTAAAAAAAAGAAGTATGACAGAGCTAAGGTGAGTGGGAAAGCAGATGATTGGGAATTTTTTAAGGAACAACGTAACTGAACTAAAAAGGCAATACGGGGAGAAAAAAATGAGGTACAAACGCAAGCTAGCCAGGAATATAAAGGAGGACAGTAAAAGCTTTTCTAGGTATGTGAAGAGAAAGAAGATAGTTAAGAACAATGTTGGGTCCTTGAAGAATGAATTGGGTGTAACTTTTATGGGAAACAGAGAAATGGCAGAAGAATTTAACAAGTACTTTAGATCTGTCTTCACGAGGGAAGTCACAAGCAATCTCCCAGATGTATGGATTGGCCAAGGACATAGAGTAACAGAGGAACTGAAACAGATTGACATTAGGAAGGAAACGGTGATTAGACTAATGGGACTGAAGGCTAACAAGTCCCCAGCTCCAGATGGTTTGAATCCCAGGGTACTAAAGGAGGTGGCTCTGGAAATTGCGGATGCATTGGGAATCATTTTCCAATGTTCCTTAGATTCAGGATCAGTTCCTGAGTATTGGCGAATGGCTAATGTTATCCCCCATTTTAAGAAAGGAGGGAGGGAGAAAGCAGGGAACTATCGACGTTAGCCTAACATCAGTAGTGGGGAAGATGCTAGAGTCCATTATTAAAGATGAAATAGTGGCATATCTAGATAGCAGTGACGGGATAAGGCCGAGCCAGCATGGATTTACCAAGGGCAAATCATGCTTGACTAATCTATTGGAGTTTTTGGAGAATGAAACCAAGAAGTTAGACAAGGGAGATCCACTGGATGTAGTGTATCTCGATTGTCAGAAGGGATTTGATAAGGTCCCACATAGGAGATTGGTGGGTAAAATCAGAGTTCATGGCATTGGGGGGAAGATATTGACATGGATAGAAAACTGGTTGGCAGATAGAAAGCAAAGGGTAGCGGTGAATGGGTGTTTCCCGTAATGGCAGGTGGTGACTAGTGGGGTGCCACAGGGCTCGGTATTGAGACCACAGCTGTTTACAATTTACATCAACGATTTAGATGAAGGCATTGAGAATGACATCAGTAAGTTTGCTGATGATACTAAGCTGGATGGCAGTGTGACATGTGATGAGGATGTTAGGAGAACTTAGGCAGACTTGGATAGGCTGGGTGAATGGGCAGATACTTGGCAGATGACGATTAATGTGAATAAGTGTGAGGTTATCCACTTTGGGAGCAAGAACAGGAAGGCAGATTATTATCTGAACGGTGCAGAGTTAGGTAAGGGAGAAATACAAAGAAATCTAGGAGTCCTTGTTCATCAGTCACTGAAGGTGAATGAGCAAGTGCAGCAGGCTGTGAAGAAGGCTAATGGAATGTTGGCCTTTATTGCAAAGAGAATTGAGTACAAGAGCAATGAAATTCTTTTGCATTTGTACAGGGCCCTGGTGAGACCACACCTGGAGTATTGTGTACGGTTTTGGTCTCCAGGGTTAAGGAAGGACATTCTGACTGTAGAGGAAGTGCAGCATATATTCACAAGGTTAATTCCTGGGATGTCCGGACTGTCTTACGCAGAGAGGTTAGAGACACTGGGCTTGTACACGCTGGAATTAAGGAGATTGAGAGGGGATCTGATTGAAACATATACGATTATTAAGGGATTGGAAAAGAAAGAGGCAGGAAATATGTTCCAGATGCTGGGAGCTTCCAGTACCAGAGGGCATGGTTTAGGAATAAGGGGTGGGTCATTTAGGATGGAGTTAAAGAAAAACTTCTTCCCCCAGAGAGTTGTGGAGGTGTGGAATGCACTGCCTCAGAGGGCAGTGGAGGCCAATTCTCTGGATGCTTTCAAGAAGGAGCTAGATAAGTATGTTATGGATAGGGGAATCAAGGATTATTGGGACAAGGCAGGAACCCGGTATTGATAGTAGATGATCAGCCATGATCTCAGAATGGCGGTGCAGTCTCGAAGGGCCGAATCGTCTACTTCTGCACATATTGTCTATTGTCTATAAAGCTATCGAGATCATTCGGCAGTCGGTCCTGAAATTTATGTCCTATTGTTTTTTTATATTATTATTTTCTTGCTGTTTATTATCCGACACATTGAGAGTAGTCTGGAAAAGGAAATCGTCATAGCTTGAAATAATTAATCGACTTACTTAACTATAGCAAAATACGGTACGCTCGATCGAGCACAGAACATAGAATATTACAGCACAGTACACCAGGTTCTGATAGGCTTTCAAATAATATAAGTTCGATCTAACACATCCCCCCTGCATCTGAATCGGATTCAAAGGTTTCAAAGGTATACTTAAAGAATCAGAACAAATTTAATATCACAGACATACGACGAGAAATTGTTAACTTTACGGTAGCAGTACAATGAAATACAGGATAAATAAATATAGAGAAAACAAAACTGAGATACTGATGGCAGCGGGGAAAAAAGCTGTTCCTGAATCGCTGAGCCTAAGCTTTCAGGCTTCTGTATCTCCTTCCCGATGGTAACACTGTGCAGAGGGCACGTCCTGTAGTGGGCAATGATAATGATGGGCGCCAATGTGACAATAATCATCCCTTGTAACAATGATCAATGAGATACAGAGAATCTGTATTTACCAACAAGTATCTTTTATTATTTCTACTAAAACCACGCAGAGTTACACACTGTCGCTGACAGCAACATCGCGGGTGTAATCGACAGTGATGAATAGTACTGGAGCGTGAAAAGGAGTCTGCACCAGCTGGAAAATGGGTTGAAAACACTTAACAAGTAGTTACACCTCTGAGCATTGTCTCTGGTTTATTGCTCTGATTAGATTGTCCCAGAGTCAAGAATCAGTTCAGAGTCCACGCCCTTCACATAACAAATGGCGACTCGTTTGAGAATGGTCTCAGGTTTAGCAGATCATTACCTGGAGCTCCCTGTGTCCACATTCAGTTCCTCTGATTAAATTATTCCAGAGCAAGAATCAGTTCATAGCCCACAAATTTGGGGAAAACAGAGAGAACTGATTTGCCTGCTTCATTTTCCTTGATCAGTCTGTAGTTTCTTTTGGCCAACAATGTTTTATGAGCCATTCAATCTGACACGCCGGTATCTTTCTCGTGACTGCTGTCGTCTGTATGTACAGGGGTGGATGATTGTGTTTTTGCAGAAATGCCGAGTGCTGTAGGGGTGGAAGGGGTTTACAGAAATACGGTGTGATGTAGGGGTTGGAACGGTTTTGTTACGTGCCCCGTAACGGGTTAAAAGAATCAGCATAAATGGAACACACCTGGAGTCTGGTATTGTTACAAATAAAACACTGTTCAATAGTATCTACGTAATCTCGTAACATAAAACCAGATAAATCAAACAGGTTAGCAGAGTTTATGCAAAAGTTAGTGTGTAAATATAAAACCCCAAACTTCTTCAGCTTGGCTGGAAAATGATACAGTCTTACGATGGTATAGGAATGAGGTCAGTTCAGTTCGTGATATTAAGTTGAGTAGAATTGAGGAGAGAGAGAGAGAGAGAGAGAGAGAGAGAGAGAGAGAGAGAGAGAGAGAGAGAGAGAGAGAGAGAGAGATGATTTGTTTTCCAAGTAAGCTGATGTCGACGATCTTTCCGTTGCCTTCCGAAGTCCTGTTAAAGTTTTGTGATCACACAAAAGAGTACCGCCTTCACGCAGTAAAGCTATCAAAGGTTAAACACATCGATAACATTCCACTGGTCACCCCTTTCCCAAACTGCGATCAAAACCCAGCCTTTCGTGGGCAATGAAAGTTCATCCAGTGTCTATTTCTTCTGCATTTCTGTCCGTGCCTTCTGTGTGTCTGTCTGAAAAGCCAGCTGACCTTGAATATATCCCGAACATGCTGAACGACAGCTGCCCATTATATAGCCCCGTCCTTCCGTAACCGTGGCGACTCACAAGCTGTTCGGTTCTCTCTCTCTCTCTCTCTCTCTCTCTCTCTCTCTCTCTCTCTCTCTCTCTCTCTCTCTCTCTCTCTCTCTCTCTCTCTCTCTCTCTCTCTCTCTCTCTCTCTCTGTCTCTCTCTCTCTCTGTCTCTCTCTCTCTCTCTCTGTCTCTCTCTCTCTCTCTCTGTCTCTCTCTCTCTCTCTCTCTCTCTCTCTCTCTCTCTCTCTCTCTCTCTCTCTCTCTCTCTCTCTCTCTCTCTCCGTGTCTCTGAATCGCTGCACACCAACTATCTCTTTTTTTAAAGGCACGGTCCATATTGAATACACCTTAGCATCTCGTCACAGTCTCGTCACAATCCCAATTGTGGGATTGAGTTTAAGAGCAAAGAGGCAATGTTGCAGCTATATAGGACCCTGGTCGGATCCCACCTGGAGTACTGTGCTCAGTTATAGTTGCCTCACTACAGGAAGGACATGGAAACCATAAACAGGGTGCAGAGGAGATTTACAAGGATTGGGGAATTGTGAAGTTATTCCAATTGTTATTCAAAGTTATTCTGAATTGGGGAGCATGACTTACGAGAATAGATCGAGTGAACTCGGCCTTTTCTCTTTGGAGCAATGGAGGATGAGAGGTCGCCTGATAGAGGTGTACAAGATAATGAGAGACATTGATCGTGTGGACTGTCAGAGGCTTTCCGCAGGGCTGAAATGGCTCGCATGAGAGGGCATAGTTTAAGGTGCTTGGAAGTAAGTACAGAGCAGATGCCAGGGGTATTTTTTTTTACACAGAGAGAGGTGAGTGCATGGAATGGGCTGCCGGCGGCTGTGTTGGAGGCGGAAACGATACGGTCTGTTAAGAGACTCTTGGATGGTTACATGGAGCTTAGAAAAAGAGGGCTATGGGTAAAGCCTAGGTAGTTCTAAGGTCGGGACATGTTCGGCACAGCTCTGTGGGCCGAGATCCCATATTGTTTTCTATGTTTCTACTCAGACGACGGTCACTGGGTTTGTCCGACCTTCCTTTAATTTGCACTTAATAGTAAATCCCAAATGCCGATTGGCCACTCGTTGATTGGTCACCGATTGCTCTATTGCACTGCCGTGAGATGCCCCTCGGACAATGAGCCTTATTGAAGTCCCCTCCTCTCCAGATTTCCGATGTCCAGTTTGGCCACTAGTCAAAGCTACTGGACTTAACTCTCAGTGATGACCGTGTCAATGCCAGCAACATGACACTGGCAACCGAGTACATTGTCTTAGACAAGACACCTGCCAATCTAATGCCACTCCCCTTCGCACTACATATGGACTGCTGTCTATGTATGCATATTAATCTGTTGTCCCCACATGTTCATTGATCTCTTTCCCTCTCTGTAATGTAAATACTCCAGTTAAAGCCATCTCCTGCGTGTGTGCTTCTATTTGATATGTAGTTACACAGACACTATGCAGGCTGACATTTGAGTACAGAAGTGATGACCTAAGTTTCTCTATTCCTCCAACCCTGAGACAATTTCAGATCTTGATTCTTTGTTGTTCTCACAGTTCCAGTCCAAGAGATGCATCTGTCTCTTTCACATTTTGCAAGGGACATGTAAGCAACGGCAAGAAAAAAATACGCAGATAGAACTGTTACTAAAACATTTATTGGTGGCTTATTATACAAATGCCCCAAGTGAACATGATGTACCTATCTGCACTCAATGCGACAAGGACTGCTCACTTGGAATAACTTTACAATTGACTTAACTTGTAGTGCTCCTGTCTATATTGTAATGTCATTATGGGTGCAGTAATAATTAGG
>NW_026780723.1:0-27565 GCF_030144855.1 Hypanus sabinus | reverse complement strand
ACCCTCCGTACGCCGAGGTCCCCCCGTCCCTCGACACTCCACACCGTTCACAGTGTGTGTCCTACCCTCGTACGCCGAGGTCCCCCCGTCCCTCGACACTCCCCACCGTTCACGGTGTGTGTCCGACCCTCGTACGCCGAGGTCCCCCCGTCCCTCGACACTCCCACCGTTCACGGTGTGTGTCCGACCCTCGTACGCCGAGGTCCCCCCCGTCCCTCGACACTCCCCACCGTTCACGGTGCGGTCCCACCCTCGTACGCCGAGGTCCCCCCGTCCCTCGACTCTCCCCACCGTTCTCGGTGTGTGTCCGACCCTCGTACGCCGAGGTCCCCCCGTCCCTCGACTCTCCCCACCGTTCACGGTGTGTGTCCTACCCTCATACACCGAGGTCCCCCTGTCCCTCGACACTCCCCACCGTTCACGGTGTGTGTCCTACCCTCGTACCCCGAGGTCCCCCTGTCCCTCGACACTCCCCACCGTTCACGGTGTGTGTCCCACCCTCGTACACCGAGGTCCCCCCGTCCCTCGACACTCCCCACCGTTCACGGTGCGTGTCCCACCCTCGTACGCCGAGGTCCCCCTGTCCCTCGACAATCCCCACCGTTCACGGTGTGTGTCCGACCCTCGTACGCCGAGGTCCCCCCGTCCCTCGACACTCCCCACAGTTCACGGTGTGTGTCCCACCCTCGTACACCGAGGTCCCCCTGTCCCTCGACACTCCCCACCGTTCACGGTGTGTGTCCGACCCTCGTACGCCGAGGTCCCCCCGTCCCACGACACTCCCCACCGTTCACGGTGTGTGTCCTACCCTCGTACGCCGAGGTCCCCCCGTCCCTCGACACTCCCCACCGTTCACAGTGTGTGCCCCACCCTCGTACACGGAGGTCCCCCTGTCCCTCCGACACTCCCCCACGTTCATGGTGTGTGTCCGACCCTCGTACGCCGAGGTCCCCCCCCGTCCCTCGACACTCCCCACCGTTCACGGTGCGTGTCCCACCCTCGTACCCCGAGGTCCCCCTGTCCCTCGACACTCCCCACCGTTCACGGTGTGTCCTACCCTCGTACGCCGAGGTCCCCCCGTCCCTCGACACTCCCCACCGTTCACGGTGTGTGTCCTACCCTCGTACGCCGAGGTCCCCCCGTCCCCTCGACACTCCCCACCGTTCACGGTGTGTGTCCGACCCTCGTATGCCGAGGGTCCCCCCGTCCCTCGACACTCCCCACCGTTCACGGTGTGTGTCCCACCCTCGTACGCCGAGGTCCCCCTGTCCCTCGACACTCCTCACCATTCACGGTGCGTGTCCCACCCTCGTACACGAGGTCCCCCAGTCCCTCGACACTCCCCACCGTTCACGGGTGTGTGTCCCTACCCTCGTACGCCGAGGTCCCCCCGTCCCTCGACACTCCCCACCGTTCACGGTGAGTGTCCTACCCTCGTACACCGAGGTCCCCCCGTCCCTCGACACTCCCCACCGTTCACGGTGTGTCCTACCCTCGTACACTGAGGTCCCCACATCCCTCGACATTCCCCACCGTTTACGGTGTGTGTCCGACCCTCGTACGCGAGGTCCCCCGTCCCTCGACACTCCCCACCGTTCACGGTGTGTGTCCCACCCTCGTACCCCGAGGTCCCCCGTCCCTCGACACTCCCCACCGTTCACGGTGTGTGTCCCACCCTCGTACCCCCGAGGTCCCCCCGTCCCTCGACACTCCCCACCGTTCACGTGTGTGTCCTACCTTCGTACGCCGAGGTCCCCCCGTCCCTCGACACTCCCCACCGTTCACTAGTGTGTGTCCCACCCTCGTACACCGAGGTCCCCCCGTCCCTCGACGCTTCCCACCATTCACGGTGTGTGTCCTACCCTCGTACGCCGAGGTCCCCCCGTCCCTCGACACTCCTCACCGTTCACGGTGTGTGTCCCACCCTCGTACCCCGAGGTCCCCCCCGTCCCTCGACACTCCCCACCGTTCACAGTGTGTGCCCCACCCTCGTACACCGAGGTCCCCCTGTCCTCGACACTCCCCACCGTTCACGGTGTGTGTCCCACCCTCGTACACCGGAGGTCCCCCCGTCCCTCGACACTCCCCACCGTTCACGGTGAGTGTCCTACCCTCATACACCGAGGTCCCCCGTCCCCTCGACACTCCCCACCGTTCACGGTGTGTGTGTCCTACCCTCGTACGGCGAGGACACCCGTCCCTCGACACTCCCCACTATTCACGGTGAGTGTCCTACCCTCGTACGCCGAGGTCCCCCCGTCCCTCGACACTCCCCACCGTTCACGGTGAGTGTCCTA
The DNA here is from genome assembly GCF_030144855.1 of Hypanus sabinus. Taxonomy (NCBI): domain Eukaryota; kingdom Metazoa; phylum Chordata; class Chondrichthyes; order Myliobatiformes; family Dasyatidae; genus Hypanus; species Hypanus sabinus. The sequence goes on along the minus strand of NW_026780723.1, from coordinate 25,268 downwards.
CCCTCGTACGCCGAGGTCCCCCCCCGTCCCTCGACACTCCCCACCGTTCACGGTGCGTGTCCCACCCTCGTACGCCGAGGTCCCCCTGTCCCTCGGACAATCCCCACCGTTCACGGTGTGTGTCCGACCCTCGTACGCCGAGGTCCCCCCGTCCCTCGACACTCCCCCACCGTTCACGGTGTGTGTCCTACCCTCGTACGCCGAGGTCCCCCCGTCCCCCGACACTCCCCACCGTTCACAGTGTGTGCCCCACCCTCGTACACCGAGGTCCCCTGTCCCTCGACACTCCCCACCGTTCATGGTGTGTGTCCGACCCTCGTACGCCGAGGTCCCCCCCCGTCCCTCGACACTCCCCACCGTTTCACGGTGCGTGTCCCACCCTCGTACGCCGAGGTCCCCCTGTCCCTCGACAATCCCCACCGTTCACGGGTGTGTGTCCTACCCTCGTACGCCGAGGTCCCCCCGTCCCTCTCGACACTCCCCACCGTTCACGGTGTGTGTCCTACCCTCGTACGCCGAGGTCCCCCCGTCCCTCGACACTCCCCACCGTTCACAGTGTGTGCCCCACCCTCGTACACCGAGGTCCCCCTGTCCCTCGACACTCCCACCGTTCACGGTGTGTGTCCCACCCTCGTACACCGAGGTCCCCCGTCCCTCGACACTCCCCACGAGGTCCCCCCGTCCCTCGACACTCCCCACCGTTCACGGTGTGTGTCCTACCCTCGTACGCCGAGGTCCCCCCCGTCCCTCGACACTCCCCACCGTTCACAGTGTGTGCCCCACCCTCGTACACCGAGGTCCCCCTGTCCCTCGACACTCCCACCGTTCACGGTGTGTGTCCACCCTCGTACACCGAGGTCCCCCCGTCCCTCGACACTCCCCACCGTTCACGGTGAGTGTCCTACCCTCATACACCGAGGTCCCCCCGTCCCTCGACACACTCCCCACCGTTCACGGTGCGTGTCCGACCCTCGTACACCGAGGTCCCCCCGTCCCTCGACACTCCCCACCGTTCACGGTGTGTGTCCTACCCTCGTACCCCGAGGTCCCCCGTCCCTCGACTCTCCCACCGTTCACGGTGCGTGTCTACCCTCGTACACCGAGGTCCCCCTGTCCCTCGACACTCCCCACCGTTCACGGTGCGTGTCCCACCCTCGTACCCGAGGTCCCCCCCGTCCCTCGACACTCCCCACCGTTCACGGTGTTACTTACCCCTCGTACGCCGAGGTCCCCCCGTCCCTCGACACTCCCCACCGTTCACGGTGTGTGTCTCACCCCTCGTACACCGAGGTCCCCCAGTCCTCGACACTCCCCACCGTTCACGGTGTGTGTCCTACCTTCGTACGCCGAGGTCCCCTCGTCCCTCGTCACTCCCCACCGTTCACGGTGCGTGTCCTACCCTCGTACCCGAGGTCCCCCCGTCCCTCAACACTCCCCACCGTTCACGGTCCGTGTCCTACCTTCGTACACCGAGATACCCCCATCCCTCGACACTCCCCACCGTTCACGGTGCGTGTCCGACCCTCGTAGGCCGTAGGGTCCCCCCCGTCCCTCGAAACTCCCCACGTTCACGGTGTGCGTCCGACCCTCGGAAGCCGAGGTCCCCCCATCCCTCGACACTCCCCACCGTTCACGGTGCGTGTCCCACCCTCGTACGCCGAGGTCCCCCCCATCCCTCAACACTCCCCACCGTTCACGGTGTGTGTCCCACCCTCGTACGCCGAGGGTCCCCCCCATCCCTCAACACTCCCCACCGTTCACGTCCGTGTCCGACCCTCGTACGCCGAGGTCCCCCCGTCCCTCGACACTCCCCACCGTTCACAGTGTGTGGCCCCACCCTCGTACACCGAGGTCCCCCTGTCCCTCGACACTCCCCACCGTTCACGGTGGCGTGTCCTACCCTCGTACGCCGAGGTCCCCCGTCCCTCGACACTCCCCACCGTTCACGGTGCGTGTCCTTACCCTCGTACCCGAGGTCCCCCTGTCCCTCGACACTCCCCACCGTTCACGGTGTGGTGTCCGACCCTCGTACTCCGAGGGTCGCCCCGTCCCTCGACACTCCCCACCGTTCACGGTGTGTGTCCGACCCTCGTACGCCGAGGTCCCCCCGTCCCTCGACACTCCCCACCGTTCACGGTGTGTGTCCCACCCTCGTACGCCGAGGTCCCCCTGTCCCTCGACACTCCTCACCATTCACGGTGCGTGTCCCACCCTCGTACACGGAGGTCCCCCAGTCCCTCGACACTCCCCCACCGTTCACGGTGTGTGTCCTACCCTCGTACGCCGAGGTCCCCCCGTTCCTCGACACTCCCCACCGTTCACGGTGAGTGTCCTACCCTCGTACACCGAGGTCCCCCCGTCCCTCGACACTCCCCACCGTTCACGGTGTGTCCTACCCTCGTACACTGAGGTCCCCACATCCCTCGACATTCCCCACCGTTTACGGTGTGTGTCCGACCCTCGTACGCCGAGGTCCCCCGTCCCTCGACACTCCCCACCGTTCACGGTGTGTGTCCCACCCTCGTACCCCGAGGTCCCCCCTCCCTCGACACTCCCCACCGTTCACGGTGTGTGTCCCACCCTCGTACCCCGAGGTCCCCCCGTCCCTCGACACTCCCCACCGTTCACGGTGTGTGTCCCACCCTCGTACACCGAGGTCCCCCTGTCCCTCGATACTCCCCCACCGTTCACAGTGTGTGCCCCACCCACGTACGCCGAGGACCCCCTGTCCCTCGACACTCCCCACCGTTCACGGTGTGTGTCCTACCCTCGTACGCCGAGGTCCCCCGTCCCTCGACACTCCCCACCGTTCACAGTGTGTGCCCCACCCTCGTACACCGAGGTCCCCCTGTCCCTCGACACTCCCCACCGTTCACGGTGTGTGTCCCACCCTCGTACACCGAGGTCCCCCCGTCCCTCGACACTCCCCCACCGTTCACGGTGAGTGTCCTACCCTCATACACCGAGGTCCCCCCCGTCCCTCGACACTCCCCACCGTTCACGGTGCGTGTCCTACCCTCGTACGCCGAGGTCCCCCCGTCCCTCGACACTCCCCACCGTTCACGGTGCGTGTCCTACCCTCGTACGCCGAGGTCCCCCCGTCCCTCGACACTCCCCACCGTTCACGGTGCGTGTCCTACCCTCGTACCCCGAGGTCCCCCTGTCCCTCGACACTCCCCACCGTTCACGGTGTGTGTCCGACCCTCGTACTCCGAGGTCCCCCCGTCCCTCGACACTCCCCACCGTTCACGGTGTGTGTCCGACCCTCGTACGCCGAGGTCCCCCCGTCCCTCGACACTCCCCACCGTTCACGGTGTGTGTCCCACCCTCGTACGCCGAGGTCCCCCTGTCCCTCGACACTCCTCACCATTCACGGTGCGTTGTCCCACCCTCGACACGGAGGTCCCCCAGTCCCTCGACACTCCCCACCGTTCACGGTGTGTGTCCTACCCTCGTACGCCGAGGTCCCCCCGTCCCTCGACACTCCCCACCGTTCACGGTGAGTGTCCTACCCTCGTACACCGAGGTCCCCCCGTCCCTCGACACTCCCCACCGTTCACGGTGTGTCCTACCCTCGTACACTGAGGTCCCCACATCCCTCGACATTCCCCACCGTTTACGGTGTGTGTCCGACCCTCGTACGGCCGAGGTCCCCCGTCCCTCGACACTCCCCACCGTTCACGGTGTGTGTCCCACCCTCGTACCCCGAGGTCCCCCCCGTCCCTCGACACTCCCCACCGTTCACGGTGTGTGTCGCACCCTCGTACCCCGAGGTCCCCCCGTCCCTCGACACTCCCCACCGTTCACGGTGTGTGTCCCACCCTCGTACACCGAGGTCCCCCTGTCCCTCGATACTCCCCCACCGTTCACAGTGTGTGCCCCACCCACGTACGCCGAGGACCCCCTGTCCCTCGACACTCCCCACCGTTCACGGTGTGTGTCCTACCCTCGTACGCCGAGGGTCCCCCCGTCCCTCGACACTCCCCACCGTTCACAGTGTGTGCCCCACCCTCGTACACCGAGGTCCCCCTGTCCCTCGACACTCCCCACCGTTCACGGTGTGTGTCCCACCCTCGTACACCGAGGTCCCCCCGTCCCTCGACACTCCCCACCGTTCACGGTGAGTGTCCTACCCTCATACACCGAGGTCCCCCCGTCCCTCGACACTCCCCACCGTTCACGGTGAGTGTCCTACCCTCATACACCGAGGTCCCCCCGTCCCTCGACACTCCCCACCGTTCACGGTGTGTGTCCTACCCTCGTACGGCGAGGACACCCGTCCCTCGACACTCCCCACTATTCACGGTGAGTGTCCCACCCTCGTACGCCGAGGTCCCCCCGTCCCTCGACACTCCACACCGTTCACAGTGTGTGTCCTACCCTCGTACGCCGAGGTCCCCCCGTCCCTCGACACTCCCACCGTTCACGGTGTGTGTCCGACCCTCGTACGCCGAGGTCCCCCCGTCCCTCGACACTCCCCACCGTTCACGTGTTGTCCGACCCTCGTACCGCCGAGGTCCCCCCCCGTCCCTCGACACTCCCACCGTTCACGGTGCGTGTCCCACCCTCGTAGGCCGAGGTCCCCCTGTCCCTCGACAATCCCCACCGTTCACGGTGTGTGTCCGACCCTCGTACGCCGAGGTCCCCCCGTCCCTCGACACTCCCCACCGTTCACGGTGTGTGTCCTACCCTCGTACGCCGAGGTCCCCCCGTCCCTCGACACTCCCCACCGTTCCACAGTGTGTGCCCCACCCTCGTACACGGAGGTCCCCTGTCCCTCGACACTCCCCACCGTTCATGGTGTGTGTCCGACCCTCGTACGCCGAGGTCCCCCCCCGTCCCTCGACACTCCCCACCGTTCACGGTGCGTGTCCCACCCTCGTACCCCGAGGTCCCCCTGTCCCTCGACACTCCCCACCGTTCACGGTGTGTGTCCGACCCTCGTACTCCGAGGTCCCCCCGTCCCTCGACACTCCCCACCGTTCACGGTGTGTGTCCGACCCTCGTATGCCGAGGTCCCCCCGTCCCTCGACACTCCCCACCGTTCACGGTGTGTGTCCCACCCTCGTACGCCGAGGTCCCCCTGTCCCTCGACACTCCTCACCATTCACGGTGCGTGTCCCACCCTCGTACACGGAGGTCCCCCAGTCCCTCGACACTCCCCACCGTTCACGGTGTGTGTCCTACCCTCGTACGCCGAGGTCCCCCCGTCCCTCGACACTCCCCACCGTTCACGGTGCGTGTCCTACCCTCGTACGCCGAGGTCCCCCCGTCCCTCGACCACTCCCCACCGTTCACGGTGTGTGTCCTACCCTCGTACACCGAGGTCCCCCCGTCCCTCGACACTCCCCACCGTTCACGGTGAGTGTCCTACCCTCGTACGCCGAGGTCCCCCCGTCCCTCGACACTCCCCACCGTTCACGGTGAGTGTCCTACCCTCGTACACCGAGGTCCCCCCGTCCCTCGACAACTCCCCACCGTTCACGGTGTGTCCTACCCTCGTACACTGAGGTCCCCACATCCCTCGACATTCCCACCGTTTACGGTGTGTGTCCGACCCTCGTACGCCGAGGTCCCCCGTCCCTCGACACTCCCACCGTTCACGGTGTGTGTCCCACCCTCGTACCCCGAGGTCCCCCCGTCCCTCGACACTCCCCACCGTTCACGGTTGTGTGTCCCACCCTCGTACCCCGAGGTCCCCCCGTCCCTCGACACTCCCCACCGTTCACGGTGTGTGTCCCACCCTCGTACACCGAGGTCCCCCTGTCCCTCGATACTCCCCACCGTTCACAGTGTGTGCCCCACCCACGTACGCCGAGGACCCCCTGTCCCTCGACACTCCCCACCGTTCACGGTGTGTGTCCTACCCTCGTACGCCGAGGTCCCCCCGTCCCTCGACACTCCTCACCGTTCACGGTGTGTGTCCCACCCTCGTACCCCGAGGTCCCCCCGTCCCTCGACACTCCCCACCGTTCACAGTGTGTGCCCCACCCACGTACGCCGAGGACCCCCTGTCCCTCGACACTCCCCACCGTTCACGGTGTGTGTCCTACCCTCGTATGCCGAGGTCCCCCCGTCCCTCGACACTCCCCACCGTTCACAGTGTGTGCCCCACCCTCGTACACCGAGGTCCCCCTGTCCCTCGACACTCCCCACCGTTCACGGTGTGTGTCCCACCCTCGTACACCGAGGTCCCCCCCGTCCCTCGACACTCCCCACGAGGTCCCCCCGTCCCTCGACACTCCCCACCGTTCACGGTGTGTGTCCTACCCTCGTACGCCGAGGTCCCCCCGTCCCTCGACACTCCCACCGTTCACAGTGTGTGCCCCACCCTCGTACACCGAGGTCCCCCTGTCCCTCGACACTCCCCACCGTTCACGGTGTGTGTCCCACCCTCGTACACCGAGGTCCCCCCGGTCCCTCGACACTCCCCACCGTTCACGGTGAGTGTCCTACCCTCATACACCGAGGTCCCCCGTCCCTCGACACTCCCCACCGTTCACGTGCGTGTCCGACCCTCGTACACCGAGGTCCCCCCGTCCCTCGACACTCCCCACCGTTCACGGTGTGTGTCCTACCCCTCGTACCCCGAGGTCCCCCGTCCCTCGACTCTCCCCACCGTTCACGGTGCGTGTCCTACCCTCGTACACCGAGGTCCCCCTGTCCCTCGACACTCCCCACCGTTCACGGTGCGTGTCCCACCCTCGTACCCCGAGGTCCCCCCGTCCCTCGACACTCCCCACCGTTCACGGTGTTACTTACCCTCGTACGCCGAGGTCCCCCCCGTCCCTCGACACTCCCCACCGTTCACGGTGTGTGTCTCACCTCGTACACCGAGGTCCCCCAGTCCCTCGACACTCCCCACCGTTCACGGTGTGTGTCCTACCTTCGTACGCCGAGGTCCCCTCGTCCCTCGTCACTCCCCACCGTTCACGGTGCGTGTCCTACCCTCGTACCCGAGGTCCCCCCGTCCCTCAACACTCCCCACCGTTCACGGTCCGTGTCCTACCTTCGTACACGAGATACCCCCATCCCTCGACACTCCCCACCGTTCACGGTGCGTGTCCAGACCCTCGTAGGCCGAGGTCCCCCCGTCCCCTCGAAACTCCCCACGTTCACGGTGTGTGTCCGACCCCTCGGAAGCCGAGGTCCCCCCATCCCTCGACACTCCCACCGTTCACGGTGCGTGTCCCACCCTCGTACGCCGAGGTTCCCCCCATCCCTCAACACTCCCCACCGTTCACGGTGTGTGTCCCACCCTCGTACGCCGAGGTCCCCCCATCCCTCAACACTCCCCCCCGTTCACGGTCCGTGTCCGACCCTCGTACGCCGAGGTCCCCCCGTCCCTCGACACTCCCCACCGTTCACGGTGTGTGTCTCACCCTCGTACACCGAGGTCCCCCAGTCCCTCGACACTCCCCACCGTTCACGGTGTGTGTCTCACCCTCGTACACCGAGGTCCCCCAGTCCCTCGACACTCCCCACCGTTCACGGTGCGTGTCCTACCTTCGTACGCCGAGGTCCCCTCGTCCCTCGTCCACTCCCCACCGTTCACGGTGCGTGTCCTACCCTCGTACCCGAGGTCCCCCCGTCCCTCAACACTCCCCACCGTTCACGGTCCGTGTCCTACCTTCGTACACCGAGATACCCCCATCCCTCGACACTCCCCACCGTTCACGGTGCGTGTCCGACCCTCGTAGGCCGAGGTCCCCCCGTCCCTCGAAACTCCCCACGTTCACGGTGTGTGTCCGACCCTCGGAAGCCGAGGTCCCCCCATCCCTCGACACTCCCCACCGTTCACGGTGTGTGTCCTACCCTCGTACGCCGAGGTCCCCCCGTCCCTCGACACTCCCCACCGTTCACGGTGCGTGTCCCACCCTCGTACGCCGAGGTCCCCCCGTCCCTCGACACTCCCCACCGTTCACGGTGCGTGTCCCACCCTCGTACGCCGAGGTCCCCCCATCCCTCAACACTCCCCACCGTTCACGGTGTGTGTCCCACCCTCGTACGCCGAGGTCCCCCCATCCCTCAACACTCCCCACCGTTCACGGTCCGTGTCCGACCCTCGTACGCCGAGGTCACCCCATCCCTCGACACTCCCCACCGTTCACGGTGCGTGTCCCACCCTCGTACGCCGAGGTCCCCCCATCCCTCAACACTCCCCACCGTTCACGGTGTGTGTCCCACCCTCGTACGCCGAGGTCCCCCCATCCCTCAACACTCCCCACCGTTCACGGTCCGTGTCCTACCCTCGTACCCCGAGGTCCCCCGTCCCTCGACACACCCACCGTTCACGGTGTGTGTCCGACCCTCGTACACCGAGGTCCCCCTGTCCCTCGACACTCCCCACCATTCACGGTCCGTGTCCTACCCTCGTACCCCGAGGTCCCCCGTCCCTCGACACACCCACCGTTCACGTTCGTGTCCTACCCTCGTACGCCGAGGTCCCCCCGTCCCTCGACACTCCCACCGTTCACGGTTCGTGTCCTACCCTCGGTACGCCGAGGTCCCCCCGTCCTCGACACTCCCCAACGTTCACGGTGTGTGTCCGACCCTCGTACGCCGAGGTCCCCCCGTCCCTCGACACTCCACACCGTCACGGTGTGTGTCTCACCCTCGTACACCGAGGTCCCCCTGTCCCTCGACACTCCCCACCGTTCACGGTGCGTGTCCCACCCTCGTACCCCGAGGTCCCCCAGTCCCTCGACACTCCCCACCGTTCACGGTGCGTGTCCCACCCTCGTACACCGAGGTCCCCCTGTCCCTCGACACTCCCCACCGTTCACGGTGTGTGTCCTACCCTAGTACCCCGAGGTCCCCCCGTCCCTCAACACTCCCCACCGTTCACGGTCCGTGTCCTACCTTCGTACACCGAGGTCCCCCCATCCCTCGACACTCCCCACCGTTCACGGTCCGTGTCCTACCTTCGTACACCGAGGTCCCCCCGTCCCTTGACTCTCCCCACCGTTCACGGTGCGTGTCCTACCCTCGTACGCCGAGATCTCCCCATCCCTCGACACTCCCCACCGTTCACGGTCCGTGTCCGACCCTCGTAGGCCGAGGTCCCCCCGTCCCTCGACACTCCCCACCGTTCACGGTGTGTGTCCTACCCTCGTACGCCGAGGTCCCCCCATCCCTCGACACTCCCCACCGTTCACGGTCCGTGTCCGACCCTCGTACGCCGAGGTCCCCCCGTCCCTCGACACTCCCCACCATTCACGGTCCGTGTCCGACCCTCGTACCCCGAGGTCCCCCCGTCCCTCGACACTCCCCACCGTTCACGATGTGTGTCCTACCCTCGTACCCCGAGGTCCCCCCGTCCCTCGACACTCCCCAACGTTCACGGTGTGTGTCCGACCCTCGTACGCCGAGGTCCCCCCGTCCCTCGACACTCCCCACCGTTCACGGTGTCTGTCCTACCCTCGTACGCCGAGGTCCCCCCGTCCCTCGACACTCCCCACCGTTCACGGTGTGTGTCCCACCCTCGTACGCCGAGGTCCCCCTGTCCCTCGACACTCCCCACCGTTCACAGTGTGTGTCCGACCCTCGTACACCGAGGTCCCCCCGTCCCTCGACACTCCCCAACGTTCACGGTGTGTGTCCGACCCTCGTACGCCGAGGTCCCCCGTCCCTCGACACTCCCCACTGTTCACGGTGTGTGTCCTACCCTCGTACGCCGAGGTCCCCCCGTCCCTCGACACTCCCCACAGTTCACGGTGTGTGTCCCACCCTCGTACGCCGAGGTCCCCCGTCCCTCGACACTCCCCACCGTTCACGATGTGTGTCCTACCCTCGTACGCCGAGGTCCCCCGTCCCTCGACACTCCCCAACGTTCACGGTGTGTGTCCGACCCTCGTACGCCGAGGTCCCCCCGTCCCTCGACACTCCCCACCGTTCACGGTGTGTGTCCTACCCACGTACGCCGAGGTCCCCCCGTCCCTCGACACTCCCCACCGTTCACGGTGTGTGTCCGACCCTCGTACGCCGAGGTCCCCCGTCCCTCGACACTCCCCAACGTTCACGGTGTGTGTCCGACCCTCGTACGCCGAGGTCCCCCCGTCCCTCGACACTCCCCACCGTTCACGGTGTGTGTCCTACCCACGTACGCCGAGGTCCCCCCGTCCCTCGACACTCCCCACCATTCACGGTGTGTGCCCTACCCTCGTACGCCGAGGTCCCCCCGTCCCTCGACACTCCCCACCGTTCACAGTGTGTGCCCTACCCTCGTACCCCGAGGTCCCCCCGTCCCTCGACACTCCCCACCATTCACGGTGTGTGTCCGACCCTCGTACGCCGAGGTCCCCCCGTCCCTCGACACTCCCCACCATTCACGGTGTGTGTCCGACCCTCGTACACCGAGGTCCCCCCGTCCCTCGACACCCCACACCGTTCACAGTGCATGACCTACCCTCGTATCCCTTTGTCCCTCAGCACTCTCCACGGTGAGGGGACTCTGACTGACCTCAATGGTATCTGTGCTGTTACAGAGAAGCTCATCCCCCTGACAGGCTGGGAACTGCACAATGTCAACCGTGTGGATCACTACGCCAGCCCCAGCCAGCAGCACGCTGAGCGTGTTCAGTGTCACTGAGGCTCGTAACTGCAAGGGAGGGGAGGAGAGGGAGGTGTTATTCTTATCCCGAAATCAGGCAGTGGTCACGGACTAACTTAGCAAAACTTAGTTATCAGATGGCCAACGTATCCCTCTAAACCTTTCCTATCCGTGTCCCTGTCCGAGTGTCGTTAATGTACCCACCTCGACCACTTCCTCCGGCAGCTCCTTCCACAGACGGACCACCCGTATCCCTCTAAACCTTTCCTATCCGTGTCCCTGTCCGAGTGTCGTTAATGTACCTGCTCCGACCACTTCCTCCGGCAGCTCCTTCCACAGACGGACCACCCGTATCCCTCTAAACCTTTCCTATCAGTATCCCTGTCCGACTGTCGTTAATGTACCTGCCCCGACCACTTCCTCCGGCAGCTCCTTCCACAGGTGGACCACCCGTATCCCTCTGAACCTTTCCTATCCGTGTCCCTGTCCGAGTGTCGTTAATGTATCTGCCTTGACCGCTTCCTCTGGCAGCTCCTTCCACAGACGGACCACCCGTATCCCTCTAAACCTTTCCTATCCGTGTCCCTGTCCGAGTGTCGTTAATGTACCTGCCTCGACCACTTCCTCAGGCAGCTCCTTCCACAGACGGACCACCCGTATCCCTCTAAACCTTTCCTATCCGTGTCCCTGTCCGAGTGTCGTTAATGTACCTGCCCCGACCACTTCCTCCGGCAGCTCCTTCCACAGACGGACCACCCGTATCCCTCTAAACAATAGACAATAGGTGCAGAAGTAGACCATTCGGCCCTTCGAGCCTGCACCGCCATTTTGAGATCATGGCTGATCACCTACTATCAAAACCCGGTTCCTGCCTTGTCCCCATATCCCTTGATTCCCCTATCCATCAGATACCTATCTAGCTCCTTCTTGAAAGCATCCAGAGAATTGGCCTCCACTGCCTTCCGAGGCAGTGCATTCCAGACCTCCACAACTCTCTGGGAGAAGAAGTTTTTCCCTAACTCTGTCCTAAATGACCTACCCCTTATTCTCAAACCATGCCCTCCGGTACTGGACTCTCCCAGCATCTGGAACATATTTCCTGCCTCTATCTTGTCCAATCCCTTAATAATCTTATATGTTGCAATCAGATGTTGCAGCTATATAGGACCCTGGTCAGACTCACTCGGAGTACTGTGCTCAGTTCTGGTCGCCTCACTACAGGAAGGATGTGGAAACCATAGAAAGGGTGCAGAGGAGATTTACGAGGACGTTGCCTGGATTGGGGAGCACGCCTTGTGAGAATAGGTTGAGTGAACTCGGCCTTTTCTCCTTGGAGCGATGGAGGATGAGAGGTGACCTGATAGAGGTGTACACGACGATGAGAGGCATTGATCGTGTGGATAGACAGAGGCTTTTTCCCAGGGCTGAAATGTTTGCCACAAGAGGACACATTTAAGGTGCTGGGGAGATGTCAGGGGTAAGTTTTTTACACAGAGAGTGGTGAGTGCGTGGAATGGGCTGCCAGCAACGGTGGTGGAGGCGGATACGACAGGGTCTTTGAAGAGACTCTTAGATAGGTACATTGAGCTTAGGAAAATAGAGGGCTACACGGTAGAGAAATTCTGGACAGTTTCTAGAGCAGGTTACGTGGTCAGCACAACATTGTGGGCCGAAGGGCCTGTAATAGAAACATAGAAAACCTACAGCACGACACAGGCCCTTCAGTGCACAAAGCTCGGCCGAACATGTCCCTACCTTAGAAATTACCCAAGGTTAGGTAATTTTTCTGAGCTCCACGTACCTGTCCAGGAGTAAAAGCCCCTATCGTATCCGCCTCCACCACCGTTGCCGGCAGCCCATTCCACGCACTCACCACTCTCTGTTCTGCTGCAGATTTCTATGGTCTATGTCCCTGGCAAATTCTTCCGCAGAGCCGGTTTCCCATCGCCTCCTCCTGGGCAGTGTCCTTGCAAGACGGGTGACCCCCAGACATGATCGACGCTCTTCAGAGATGGCCTGCCTGGCGCCGGTGGTCGTGTAACCAGGACGTGTGATCTGACACCGGCAGCTCGTACGACCGTCCGCCACCCGTGACCCTGATCGGGGGGGGGGGCTAAGCAGGAGCCACCCCTCGCCCGAGGGTGACCTGCAGGCTCGCAGAGGGAGAGACGTGCCTCCGACCTCGGGGGGGGGGAAACGCCAGCACCCGGCCCGTCGCGGCGAGGAACGGGAGTTCTGCGGGTCCCGTGGCCCCCACTCACCATTTTGAACCGGGGATGCCGCTCGGCCAAGATGGACAGGATTCCCGACGCTATGAACTGCGAGTCAATCCAGAGAGAAGGGGAGGAGGGCGTTAGCACGTTCCCCTGTGTCTAGGAAGCAAGAGGTGGAGACGTGCATCGGCAGAGGGAGAGCGCCGGCCGGGAAGGGAGGGAGGCAGCTGGAGAGAACTTGGCGGGCCAGGCAGCGTCTGCGGGAAAGAGCGCTTACTCTCGCCTAGACCCACCGACCTGCACTCAGCCCATAACCCTCCATTCCTTTCCTGTCTATTTACCTACCCAATTTCACTTTAAATGACAATACCACTTCTACTGGAAGCTCTTTCCACACAGCGACCACTCTCTGAGTAAAGAAATTCCCCCTCGAGTTACCCCTAAACTTTTGCCCCTTAACTCTCAACTCATGTCCTCTTGTTTGAATCTCCCCTACTCTCAATGGAAAAAGCCTATCCATGTCAACTCTATCTATCCCCCTCAATTTTAAATACCTCTATCAACCTTCTACGCTCCAAAGAATAAAGACCTAACTTGTTCAACCTTTCCCTGTAACTTAGGTGCTGAAACCCAGGTAACGTTCTAGTAAATCTCCTCTGTACTCTCTCTATTTTGTTGACATCTTTCCTATAATTCAGTGACCAAAACTGTACACAATACATATTTGGCCTTACCAATGCCTTGTACAATTTTAACATTACATCCCAACTCCTATACTCAATGCTCTGATTTATAAAGGCCAGCATACCAAAAGCTTTCTTCACCACCCTATCCACATGAGATTCCACCTTCAGGGAACTATGCACCGTTATTCCTAGATCACTCTGTTCTACAGCATTCTTCAATGCCCTACCATTTACCGTGTATATCCTATTTGGATTATTCCCACCAAAATGTAGCACCTCACACTTATCAGTATTAAACTCCATCTGCCATCGTTCAGCCCAATCTTCTAACTGGCCTAAATTTCTCAGCAAACTTTGAAAACCTACTTAATTATCCACAAAGCAACCTATCTTAGTATCATCTGCATACTTACTAATCCAATTTACCACCCCATCATCCAGATCATTAATGTATATGACAAACAACATTGGACCCAGTACAGATCCCTGAGGCACACCACTAGTCACCGGCCTCCAACCTGACACACAGTTATCCACCACTACTCTCTGGCATCTCCCATCCAGCCACTGGTGAATCCATTTTACTACTTCAATATTAATACCTAAAGATTGAACCTTCCTAACTAACCTTCTGTGTGGAACCTTGTCAAAGGCCTTACTGGTCCATATAAACAACATCCACTGCTTTACCCTCGTCAACTTTCCTTGTAACCTCTTCAAAAAATTCAATAAGATTTGTCAAACATGACCTTCCACGCACAAATCCATGTTAACTGTTCCTAATCAGACCCTGTCTGTCCAGATAATTATATATACCATCTCTAAGAATATTTTCCATTAATTTACCAACTACTGACGTCAAACTGACAGGCCTATAATTGCTCGGTTTACTCTTAGAACCCTTTTTAAACAATGGAACCACATGAGCAATATGCCAATCCTCCAGCACCATCCCCGTTTCTAATGACATTTGAAATATTTCTGTCAGAGCCCCTGCTATTTCTACATCAACTTCCCTCAAGGTCCTAGGGAATATCCTGTCATGATCTGGAGATTTATCCACTTTTATATTCTTTAAAAGTGCCAGTACTTCCTCTTCTTTAATCGTCATAGTTTCCATAACTACCCGACTTGTTTCCCTTACCTGACACAATTCAATATCCTTCTCCTTAGTGAATACTGAAGAAAAGAAATTGTTCAAAATCTCCCCCATCTCTTTCGGCTCCACACATAGCTGTCCACTCTGATTCTCTAAGGGACCAATTTTATCCCTCACTATCCTTTTGCTATTAGTATAACTGTAGAAACCCTTTGGATTTACTTTCACCTTACTTGCCAAAGCAACCTCGTATCTTCTTTTAGCTTTTCTAATTTATTTCTTAAGATTCTTCTTACATTCTTTATATTCCTCAAGCACCTCACTTACTCCATGCTGCCTATATTTATTGTAGATATCTCTCTTTTTCCGAACCAAGTTTCTAATATCCCTTGAAAATCATGGTTCTCTCAAACTTTTAACCTTTCCTTTCAACCTAACAGGAACATAAAGATTCTGTACCCTCAAAATTTCACCTTTATATGACCGCCATTTCTCTATTACATCCTTCCCATAAACAAATTGTCCCAATCCACTCCTAAATCCTTTCGCATCTCCTCAAAGTTAGCCTTTCTCCCATCAAAAATCTCAACCCTGGGTCCACACCTAACCTTCTCCATAATTATATTGAAACTAATGCTATTGTGATCACTGGACCCGAAGTGCTCCCCAACACATACCTCCATCACCTGACCTATCTCATTCCCAGCAGGAGATCCAACACTGCCCCTTCTCCAGTTGGTACCTCTATGTATTGCTGCAAAAATCTATCCTGCACACATTTTACAAACTCCAAACCATCCAGCCCTTTTACAGAATGGGCTTCCCAGTCAATAGACGTAGACCATTCGGCCCCTCGAGTCTGCACCGCCATTCTGAGATCATGGCTGATCATTCACAATCAATACCCAGTCTGTGTGGAAAAATTAAAATCTCCCACAATCACAACCCCATGCTTACTACAAATATCTGCCATCTCCTTACAAATTTGCTCCTTTGGTGGTCTATAACACACCCCTATAAATGTTACTACACCTTCCCCATTCCTCAATTCCACACAAATAGCCTTCTAGACACAAGCCCTCTAATCTATCCTGCCAGAGCACCGCTGTAATATTTTCTCTGACAAGCAACGCAACACCTCCCCCTCTTGCCCCTCCGATTCTATCACACCTGATTGGTGAAAGAGACCCAGGACTGGAGAAGGGGTGATCTGATTGGTGAACGAGAAGGCTGGAGAAGGGAAGACCTGATTGGTGAAAGAGACCCAGGACTGGAGAAGGGGTGATTTGATTGGTGAAAGAGGTACAGGACTGAAGAAAGAGGGGATCTGTGGTGAAAGAGGTACAGGGCTGGAGAAGGGGGGATCTGATTGGTGAAAGAGGTACAGGACTGGAGAAGGGGGGATCTGATTGGTGAAAGAGGTACAGGACTGGAGATGGGGGGGATCTGATTGGTGAAAGAGACCCTGGGCTGGAGAAGGGGGGATCTGATTGGTGAAAGAGGTACAGGGCTGGAGAAGGGGGGGATCTGATTGGTGAAAGAGGTACAGGGCTGGAGAAGGGGGGATCTGATTGGTGAAAGAGGTACAAGACTGGAGAAGTGGGGGATCTGATTGGTGAAAGAGGTACAGGACAGAAGAAGGGGGGATCTGATTGGTGAAAGAGGTACCAGGCTGGAGAAGGGGGGATCTGATTGGTGAAAGAGGTACCGGGCTGGAGAAGGGGTGGGGGGGATCTGATTGGTGAAAGGGGTACAGGACTGGAGAAGGGGGTATCTGATTGGTGAAAGAGGTACAGGACTGGAGAAGGGGCGGATCTGATTGGTGAAAGAGGTACAGGACTGGAGAAGGGGGGATCTGATTGGTGAAAGAGGTACAGGGCTGGAGAAGGGGGGATCTGATTGGTGAAAGAGGTACCGGGCTGGAGAAGGGGGTATCTGATTGGTGAAAGAGGTACAGGACTGGAGAAGGGGGGATCTGATTGGTGAAAGAGGTACCGGGCTGGAGAAGGGGGATCTGATTGGTGAAAGAGGTACAGGACTGGAGAAGGGAGGATCTGATTGGTGAAAGAGGTACAGTACTGGAGAAGGGGGGAATCTGATTGGTGAAAGAGGTACTGGGCTGGAGAAGGGGGGATCTGATTGGTGAAAGAGGTACAGGACTGGAGATGGGGGGGATCTGATTGGTGAAAGAGACCCTGGGCTGGAGAAGGGGGGATCTGATTGGTGAAAGAGGTACAGGGCTGGAGAAGGGGGGGATCTGATTGGTGAAAGAGGTACAGGGCTGGAGAAGGGGGGATCTGATTGGTGAAAGAGGTACAAGACTGGAGAAGTGGGGGATCTGATTGGTGAAAGAGGTACAGGACAGAAGAAGGGGGGATCTGATTGGTGAAAGAGGTACCAGGCTGGAGAAGGGGGGATCTGATTGGTGAAAGAGGTACCGGGCTGGAGAAGGGGTGGGGGGGATCTGATTGGTGAAAGGGGTACAGGACTGGAGAAGGGGGTATCTGATTGGTGAAAGAGGTACAGGACTGGAGAAGGGGCGGATCTGATTGGTGAAAGAGGTACAGGACTGGAGAAGGGGGGATCTGATTGGTGAAAGAGGTACAGGGCTGGAGAAGGGGGGATCTGATTGGTGAAAGAGGTACCGGGCTGGAGAAGGGGGTATCTGATTGGTGAAAGAGGTACAGGACTGGAGAAGGGGGGATCTGATTGGTGAAAGAGGTACCGGGCTGGAGAAGGGGGATCTGATTGGTGAAAGAGGTACAGGACTGGAGAAGGGAGGATCTGATTGGTGAAAGAGGTACAGTACTGGAGAAGGGGGGAATCTGATTGGTGAAAGAGGTACTGGGCTGGAGAAGGGGGGATCTGATTGGTGAAAGAGGTACAGGGCTGGAGAAGGGGGGATCTGATTGGTGAAAGAGGTACAGGACTGGAGAAGGGGGGATCTGATTGGTGAAAGAGGTACCGGGCTGGAGAAGGGGGGATCTGATTGGTGAAAGAGGTACAGGACTGGAGAAGGGGGGATCTGATTGGTGAAAGAGGTACCGGGCTGGAGAAGGGGGGATCTGATTGGTGAAAGAGGTACAGGACTGGAGAAGGGGAGATCTGATTGGTGAAAGAGGTACCAGGCTGGAGAAGGGGGGATCTGATTGGTGAAAGAGGTACAAGACTGGAGAAGGGGCGGATCTGATTGGTGAAAGAGGTACCGGGCTGGAGAAGGGGGGATCTGATTGGTGAAAGACGTACCGGGCTGGAGAAGGGGGGATCTGATTGGTGAAAGAGGTACAGGACTGGAGAAGGGGGGATCTGATTGGTGAAAGAGGTACCGGGCTGGAGAAGGGGCGGATCTGATTGGTGAAAGAGGTACAGGACTGGAGAAGGGGGGAAACTGATTGGTGAAAGAGGTACCGGGCTGGAGAAGGGGGGATCTGATTGGTGAGGACAGAGGCATGGAAGAAAGAGATGGGGGTAGGAGCACTTGGCGGGGAGAGGGAAAGGAGATGGGGAATGGAGAAGAGGGGGACATTACCGGGGGTATGAGAAATCGGCTTCCGTGCCGTCAGTCCGGGTTCTGGTCCTCCAACCTCTGCGCGGCCGCATCCCGACGGTGGAGGAGGCCGCGGATGGACACGTCGGAATGGGAACGGGAAGTGGAATTAAAATGGGATCCCACTTGCCCCTTAGGTGCTGCCCGAAGCAGTCTCGCAATCTGCGTCGGGTCTCGCCGATTGAGGGAGTGAGGGGAGCGCACCGGCCTGGGAATGAAGGAGGGAGGGGAGCCCGCTGTCCGGGGAAGGAGGGAGGGAGGGGAGCCCGCTGTCCGGGGAAGCGGGGAGGGAGGGAGGGGAGCCCGCTGTCCGGGGAAGGAGGGAGGGAGGGGAGCCCTCTGTCCGGGGAAGGAGGGAGGGAGGGGAGCCCGCTGTCCGGGAAAGGAGGGAGGGAGGGGAGCCCTCTGTCCGGGGAAGGAGGGAGGGAGGGGAGCCCGCTGTCCGGGGAAGGGGGGAGGGAGGGGAGCCCGCTGTCCGGGGAAGGGGGGAGGGAGGGGAGCCCGCTGTCCGGGGGAAGGGGGAGGGAGGGAGGGGAGCCCGCTGTCCGGGGAAGGAGGGAGGGAGGGTGGGGAGCCCGCTGTCCGGGGAAGGGGGGAGGGAGGGGAGCCCGCTGTCCGGGGAAGGGGGTAGGGAGGGGAGCCCGCTGTCCGGGGAAGGGGGGAGGGAGGGGAGCCCGCTGTCCGGGGAAGGGGGGAGGGAGGGAGGGGAGCCCGCTGTCCGGGGAAGGGGGGAGGGAGGGTGGGGAGCCCGCTGTCCGGGGAAGGGGGGAGGGAGGGTGGGAAGCCCGCTGTCCGGGGAAGGAGGGAGGGAGGGGAGCCCGCTGTCCGGGGAAGGGGGGAGGGAGGGGAGCCCGCTGTCCGGGGAAGGGGGGAGGGAGGGAGGGGAGCCCGCTGTCCGGGGAAGGAGGGAGGGAGGGAGCCCGCTGTCCGGGGAAGCGGGGAGGGAGGGAGGGGAGCCCGCTGTCCGGGGAAGGAGGGAGGGAGGGGAGCCCGCTGTCCGGGGAAGGGGGGAGGGAGGGGAGCCCGCTGTCCGGGGAAGGGGGGAGGGAGGGAGGGGAGCCCGCTGTCCGGGGAAGGGGGGAGGGAGGGTGGGAAGCCCGCTGTCCGGGGAAGGAGGGAGGGAGGGAGCCCGCTGTCCGGGGAAGGGGGGAGGGAGGGGAGCCCGCTGTCCGGGGAAGGGGGGAGGGAGGGAGGGGAGTCCGCTGTCCGGGGAAGGAGGGAGGGAGGGAGGGGAGCCCGCTGTACGGGGAAGGGGGGAGGGAGGGAGGGGAGCCCGCTGTCCGGGGAAGGAGGGAGGGAGGGGAGCCCGCTGTCCGGGGAAGGAGGGAGGGAGGGGAGCCCGCTGTCCGGGGAAGGGGGGGAGGGAGGGAGGGGAGCCCGCTGTCCGGGGAAGGAGGGAGGGAGGGGAGCCCGCTGTCCGGGGAATGAAGGAGGGAGGGGAGCCGCTGTCCGGGGAAGGGGGTAGGGAGGGAGGGGAGCCCGCTCTCCGGGGAAGGAGGGAGGGAGGGGAGCCCGCTGTCCGGGGAAGGGGGGAGGGAGGGAGGGGAGCCCGCTGTCCGGGGAAGGAGGGAGGGAGGGGAGCCCGCTGTCCGGGGAAGGGGGGAGGGAGGGAGGGGAGTCCGCTGTCCGGGGAAGGAGGGAGGGAGGGAGGGGAGTCCGCTGTCCGGGGAAGGTGGGGAGGGAGGGGAGCCCGCTGTCCGGGGAAGGAGGGAGGGAGGGGAGCCCGCTGTCCCGGGAAGGAGGGAGGGAAGGAGGGGAGCCCGCTGTCCGGGAAGGGGGGAGGGAGGGAGGGGAGCCCGCTGTCCGGGGAAGGTGGGGAGGGAGGGGAGCCCGCTGTCCGGGGAAGGAGGGAGGGAGGAGGGGAGTCCGCTGTCCGGGGAAGGGGGGAGGGAGGGGAGCCCGCTGCTGTCCGGGGAAGGAGGGAGGGAGGGGAGCCCGCTATCCGGGCAAGGGGGGAGGGAGGGAGGGGAGCCCGCTGTCCGGGGAAGGGGGGAGGGAGGGAGGGGAGCCCACTGTCCCGGGGAGGGAGGGAGGGGAGCCCGCTGTCCGGGGAAGGAGGGAGGGAGGGAGGGGAGCCCGCTGTCCGGGGAAGGGGGGAGGGAGGGAGGGGAGCCCGCTGTCCAGGGAAGGGGGGAGGGAGGGGAGCCCGCTGTCCGGGGAAGGGGGGAGGGAGGGGAGCCCGCTGTCCGGGGAAGGAGGGAGGGAGGGGAGCCCGCTGTCCGGGGAATGAAGGAGGGAGGGGAGCCCGCTGTCCGGGGAAGGGGGTAGGGAGGGAGGGGAGCCCGCTGTCCGGGGAAGGAGGGAGGGAGGGGAGCCCGCTGTCCGGGGAAGGGGGGAGGGAGGGAGGGGAGCCCGCTGTCCGGGGAAGGAGGGAGGGAGGGGAGCCCGCTGTCCGGGGAAGGAGGGAGGGAGGGGAGCCCGCTGTCCGGGGAAGGGGGGAGGGAGGGAGGGGAGCCCGCTGTCCGGGGAAGGAGGGAGGGAGGGGAGCCCGCTGTCCGGGGAAGGGGGGAGGGAGGGGAGCCCGCTGTCCGGGGAAGGAGGGAGGGAGGGGAGCCCGCTGTCCGGGGAAGGGGGGAGGGAGGGAGGGGAGCCCGCTGTCCGGGGAAGGAGGGAGGGAGGGAGGGGAGCCCGCTGTCCGGGGAAGGAGGGAGGGAGGGGAGCCCGCTGTCCGGGGAAGGGGGGACGGAGGGAGGGGAGCCCGCTGTCCGGGGAAGGAGGGAGGGAGGGAGGGGAGCCCGCTGTCCGGGGAAGGAGGGAGGGAGGGAGGGGAGCCCGCTGTCCGGGGAAGGAGGGAGGGAGGGAGGGGAGCCCGCTGTCCGGGGAAGGAGGGAGGGAGGGAGGGGAGCCCGCTGTCCGGGGAAGGGGGGGAGGGAGGGGAGCCCGCTGTCCGGGGAAGGGGGGAGGGAGGGAGGGAGGGGAGCCCGCTGTCCGGGAAGGGGGGAGGGAGGGAAGGAGGGGAGCCCGCTGTCCGGGGAAGGGGGGAGGGAGGGAGGGAGGGGAGCCCGCTGTCCGGGGAGGGGGGGAGGGTGGGAGGGGAGCCCGCCGGGGAAGGGGGGAGGGAGGGAGGGAGGGGAGCCCGCTGTCCGGGGAAGGGGGGAGGGAGGGAGGGGAGCCCGCTGTCCTGGGAAGGGGGGAGGGAGGGAGGGAGGGGAGCCCGCTGTCCGGGGAAGGGGGGAGGGAGGGAAGGAGGGGAGCCCGCTGTCCGGGGAGGGGGGGAGGGAGGGAGGGGAGCCCGCTGTCCAGGGAAGGGGGGAGGGAGGGGAGCCCGCTGTCCGGGGAAGGAGGGAGGGAGGGGAGCCCGCTGTCCGGGGAAGGAGGGAGGGAGGGGAGCCCGCTGTCCGGGGAAGGAGGGAGGGAGGGGAGCCCGCTGTCCGGGGAATGAAGGAGGGAGGGGAGCCCGCTGTCCGGGGAAGGGGGTAGGGAGGGAGGGGAGCCCGCTGTCCGGGGAAGGAGGGAGGGAGGGGAGCCCGCTGTCCGGGGAAGGGGGGAGGGAGGGAGGGGAGCCCGCTGTCCGGGGAAGGAGGGAGGGAGGGGAGCCCGCTGTCCGGGGAAGGGGGGAGGGAGGGAGGGGAGCCCGCTGTCCGGGGAAGGAGGGAGGGAGGGGAGCCCGCTGTCCGGGGAAGGAGGGAGGGAGGGAGGGGAGCCCGCTGTCCGGGGAAGGAGGGAGGGAGGGAGGGGAGCCCGCTGTCCGGGGAAGGAGGGAGGGAGGGAGGGGAGCCCGCTGTCCGGGGAAGGAGGGAGGGAGGGAGGGGAGCCCGCTGTCCGGGAAGGGGGGAGGGAGGGGAGCCCGCTGTCCGGGGAAGGGGGGAGGGAGGGAGGGAGGGGAGCCCGCTGTCCGGGGAAGGGGGGAGGGAGGGAAGGAGGGGAGCCCGCTGTCCGGGGAAGGGGGGAGGGAGGGAGGGGAGCCCGCTGTCCAGGGAAGGGGGGAGGGAGGGGAGCCCGCTGTCCGGGGAAGGGGGGAGGGAGGGGAGCCCGCTGTCCGGGGAAGGGGGGAGGGAGGGAGGGGAGCCCGCTGTCCGGGGAAGGAGGGAGGGAGGGGAGCCCGCTGTCCGGGGAAGGAGGGAGGGAGGGGAGCCCGCTGTCCGGGGAAGGGGGGAGGGAGGGAGGGGAGCCCGCTGTCCGGGGAAGGAGGGAGGGAGGGGAGCCCGCTGTCCGGGGAATGAAGGAGGGAGGGGAGCCCGCTGTCCGGGGAAGGGGGTAGGGAGGGAGGGGAGCCCGCTGTCCGGGGAAGGAGGGAGGGAGGGGAGCCCGCTGTCCGGGGAAGGGGGGAGGGAGGGAGGGGAGCCCGCTGTCCGGGGAAGGAGGGAGGGAGGGGAGCCCGCTGTCCGGGGAAGGGGGGAGGGAGGGAGGGGAGCCCGCTGTCCGGGGAAGGAGGGAGGGAGGGGAGCCCGCTGTCCGGGGAAGGAGGGAGGGAGGGAGGGGAGCCCGCTGTCCGGGGAAGGAGGGAGGGAGGGAGGGGAGCCCGCTGTCCGGGGAAGGAGGGAGGGAGGGAGGGGAGCCCGCTGTCCGGGGAAGGAGGGAGGGAGGGAGGGGAGCCCGCTCTCCGGGGAAGGGGGGAGGGAGGGGAGCCCGCTGTCCGGGGAAGGGGGGAGGGAGGGAGGGAGGGGAGCCCGCTGTCCGGGGAAGGGGGAGGGAGGGAAGGAGGGGAGCCCGCTGTCCGGGGAAGGGGGGAGGGAGGGAGGGAGGGGAGCCCGCTGTCCGGGGAGGGGGGGAGGGAGGGAGGGGAGCCCGCTGTCCGGGGAAGGGGGGAGGGAGGGAGGGAGGGGAGCCCGCTGTCCGGGAAAGGGGGGAGGGAGGGAGGGGAGCCCGCTGTCCTGGGAAGGGGGGAGGGAGGGAGGGAGGGGAGCCCGCTGTCCGGGGAAGGGGGGAGGGAGGGAAGGAGGGGAGCCCGCTGTCCGGGGAGGGGGGAGGGAGGGAGGGGAGCCCGCTGTCCGGGGAAGGGGGGAGGGAGGGAGGGGAGCCCGCTGTCAGGGGAAGGAGGGAGGGAGGGGAGCCCACTGTCCGGGGAAGGAGGGAGGGAGGGGAGCCCGCTGTCCGGGGAAGGGGGGAGGGAGGGAGCCCGCTGTCCGGGGAGGGGGGGAGGGAGGGAGGGGAGCCCGCTGTCCGGGGAAGGAGGGAGGGAGGGGAGCCCGCTGTCCGGGGAGGGGGGGAGGGAGGGAGGGGAGCCCGCTGTCCGGGGAAGGGGGGAGGGAGGGAGGGGAGCCCGCTGTCCGGGGAAGGGGAGAGGGAGGGAGGGGAGCCCGCTATCCGGGCAAGGGGGGAGGGAGGGAGGGGAGCCCGCTATCCGGGCAAGGGGGGAGGGAGGGAGGGGAGCCCGCTGTCCGGGGAAGGAGGGAGGGAGGGAGGGGAGCCCGCTGTCCGGGGAAGGAGGGACGGAGGGGAGCCCGCTGTCCGGGGAAGGGGGGAGGGAGGGGAGCCCGCTGTCCGGGGAAGGGGGGAGGGAGGGAGGGGAGCCCGCTGTCCCGGGAAGGGGGGAGGGAGGGAGGGGAGCCCGCTGTCCCGGGAAGGGGGGAGGGAGGGAGGGAGCCCGCTGTCCGGGGAAGGGGGGAGGGAGGGAGGGGAGCCCGCTGTCCCGGGAAGGGGGGAGGGAGGGAGGGGAGCCCGCTGTCCGGGGAAGGAGGGAGGGAGGGAGGGGAGCCCGCTGTCCGGGGAAGGAGGGAGGGAGGGAGGGGAGCCCGCTGTCCGGGGAAGGAGGGAGGGAGGGGAGCCCGCTGTCCGGGGAAGGGGGGAGGGAGGGAGGGAGCCCGCTGTCCCGGGAAGGGGGGAGGGAGGGAGGGAGCCCGCTGTCCGGGGAAGGGGGGAGGGAGGGAGGGGAGCCCGCTGTCCGGGGAAGGGGGGAGGGAGGGAGGGGAGCCCGCTGTCCGGGGAAGGGGGGAGGGAGGGGAGCCCGCTGTCCGGGGAAGGAGGGAGGGAGGGAGGGGAGCCCGCTGTCCGGGGAAGGGGGTAGGGAGGGAGGGGAGCCCGCTCTCCGGGAAGGAGGGAGGGAGGGGAGCCCGCTGTCCGGGGAAGGGGGGAGGGAGGGGAGCCCGCTGTCCGGGGAAGGGGGGGGAGGGGAGCCCGCTGTCCGGGGAAGGAGGGAGGGAGGGGAGCCCGCTGTCCGGGGAAGGAGGGAGGGAGGGGAGCCCGCTGTCCGGGGAAGGAGGGAGGGAGGGGAGCCCGCTGTCCGGGGAAGGGGGGAGGGAGGGAGGGGAGCCCGCTGTCCGGGGAAGGGGGGAGGGAGGGAGGGGAGTCCGCTGTCCGGGGAAGGAGGGAGGGAGGGAGGGGAGTCCGCTGTCCGGGGAAGGTGGGGAGGGAGGGGAGCCCGCTGTCCGGGGAAGGAGGGAGGGAGGGGAGCCCGCTGTCCCGGGAAGGAGGGAGGGAAGGAGGGGAGCCCGCTGTCCGGGAAGGGGGGGAGGGAGGGAGGGGAGCCCGCTGTCCGGGGAAGGTGGGGAGGGAGGGGAGCCCGCTGTCCGGGGAGGAGGGAGGGAGGGAGGGGAGTCCGCTGTCCGGGGAAGGGGGGAGGGAGGGGAGCCCGCTGTCCGGGGAAGGAGGGAGGGAGGGGAGCCCGCTATCCGGGCAAGGGGGGAGGGAGGGAGGGGAGCCCGCTGTCCGGGGAAGGGGGGAGTGAGGGAGGGGAGCCCACTGTCCCGGGGAGGGAGGGAGGGGAGCCCGCTGTCCGGGGAAGGAGGGAGGGAGGGAGGGGAGCCCGCTGTCCGGGGAAGGGGGGAGGGAGGGAGGGGAGCCCGCTGTCCAGGGAAGGGGGGAGGGAGGGGAGCCCGCTGTCCGGGGAAGGGGGGAGGTAGGGGAGCCCGCTGTCCGGGGAAGGGGGGAGGGAGGGAGGGGAGCCCGCTGTCCGGGGAAGGAGGGAGGGAGGGGAGCCCGCTGTCCGGGGAAGGAGGGAGGGAGGGGAGCCCGCTGTCCGGGGAAGGGGGGAGGGAGGGAGGGGAGCCCGCTGTCCGGGGAAGGAGGGAGGGAGGGGAGCCCGCTGTCCGGGGAATGAAGGAGGGAGGGGAGCCCGCTGTCCGGGGAAGGGGGTAGGGAGGGAGGGGAGCCCGCTGTCCGGGGAAGGAGGGAGGGAGGGGAGCCCGCTGTCCGGGGAAGGGGGGAGGGAGGGAGGGGAGCCCGCTGTCCGGGGAAGGAGGGAGGGAGGGGAGCCCACTGTCCGGGGAAGGAGGGAGGGAGGGGAGCCCGC
>NW_026780722.1:0-27583 GCF_030144855.1 Hypanus sabinus | reverse complement strand
TCTGGTCCTAGACTCACACACTATAGGAAACACCCTCTCCACATACACTCTATCTGTGTCCTCTGGTCCTACACTCCCCCACAATAGGAAACATCCTCTCCACATCCACTCTATCTGTGTCCTCTGGTCCTAGACTCCCCCAGTACAGGAAACATCCTCTCCACATCCACTCTATCTGTGTCCTCTGGTCCTAGACTCTCCCACTATAGGAAACATCCTCTCCACATCCACTCTATCTGTGTCCTCTGGTCCTAGATTCCCCACTATAGGAAACATCCTCTCCACATCCACTCTATCTGTGTCCTCTGGTCCTAGACTCACCCACTATAGGAAACACCCTCTCCACATACACTCTATCTGTGTCCTCTGGTCCTAGACTCCCCCACAATAGGAAACATCCTCTCCACATCCAGTCTATCTGTGTCCTCTGGTCCTAGACTCCCCCCACTATAGGAAACATCCTCTCCACATCTACTCTATCTGTTTCCTCTGGTCCCAGACTCCCCCACTGTAGGAAACATCCTCTCCACATCCACTCTGTCTGTGTCCTCTGGTCCTAGAATCACCCACTATGGGAAACACCCTCTCCACATCAACTCTATCTGGTGTCCTCTCTGGTCCTAGACTCTCCCACTATAGGAAAAATCCTCTCCTCATCCACTCTATCTGTGTCCTCTGGTCCAACGCACTCCAACAAAAGGAATCGTCCTCTCCACATCCACTCTATCTGTGTCCTCTGGTCCCAGACTCCCCCACAGTAGGAAACATTCTCTCCACATCCACTCTATCTGTGTCCTCTGGTCCTAGACTCCCCCACTATAGGAAACATCCTCTCCACTTCCACTTTATCTGTGTCCTCTGGTCCCAGACTCCCCCACTGTAGGAAACATCCTCTCCACATCCACCCTATCTGTGTCCTCTGGTCCTAGACTCTCCCACTATAGGAAAAATCCTCTCCACATCCACTCTATCTGTGTCCTCTGGTCCAACACACTCCAACAAAAGGAATCGTCCTCTCCACATCAACTCTATCTGTGTCCTCTAGTCCCAGACTCCCCCACAGTAGGAAACATTCTCTCCACATCCACTCTATCTGTGTCCTCTGGTCCTAGACTCCCCCACTATAGGAAACATCCTCTCCACATCCACTCTATCTGTGTCCTCTGGTCCTAGATTCACCCACTATAGGAAAAATACTCTCCACATCCACTCTATCTGTGTCCTCTGGTCCAACACACTCCAACAAAAGGAATCGTCCTCTCCACATCCACTCTATCTGTGTCCTCTGGTCCGAGACTCCCCCACTATAGGAAACATCCTCTCCACATCAACTCCATCTGTGTCCTCTGGTCCTAGACTCTCCCACTATAGGAAACATCCTTTTCCCATCCACTCTATCTGTGTCCTCTGGTCCTAGAATCCCACACTATAGGAAACATCCTCTCCACATCAACTCTATCTGTGTCCTCTGGTCCTAGACTCTCCCACTATAGGATAAATCCTCTCCACATCCACTCTATCTGTGTCCTCTGGTCCTGGACTCCCCCACTATAGGAAACATCCTCTCCACATCCACTCTATCCGTGTCCTCTGGTCCTAGACTCCCCCAGTACAGGAAACATCCTCTCCACATCAACTCTATCTGTGTCCTCTGGTCCTAGACTCACCCACTATAGGAAACACCCTCTCCACATACACTCTATCTGTGTCCTCTGGTCCTAGACTCACCCACTATATGAAACACCCTCTCCACATCCACTCTATCTGTATCCTCTGGTCCCAGACTCCCCCAGTACAGGAAACATCCTCTCCACATCCACTCTATCTGTGTCCTCTGGTCCTAGACTCACCCACTATAGGAAACATCCTCTCCACATCCACTCTATCAGTGTCCTCTGGTCCTAGACTCACCCACTATAGGAAACACCCTATCCACATACACTCTATCTGTGTCCTCTGGTCCTAGACTCACCCACTATAGGAAACACCCTCTCCACATCCACTCTATCTGTATCCTCTGGTCCCAGACTCCCCCAGTACAGGAAACATCCTCTCCACATCCACTCTATCTGTGTCCTCTGGTCCTAGACTCTCCCACTATAGGATAAATCCTCTCCACATCCACTCTATCTGTGTCCTCTGGTCCTGGACTCCCCCACTATAGGAAACATCCTCTCCACATCCACTCTATCTGTGTCCTCTGGTCCTAGACTCCCCCAGTACAGGAAACATCCTCTCCACATCCACTCTATCTGTGTCCTCTGGTCCTAGACTCTCCCACTATAGGAAACATCCTCTCCACAACCACTCTATCTGTGTCCTCTGGTCCTAGATTCCCCACTATAGGAAACATCCTCTCCACATCAACTCCATCTGTGTCCTCTGGTCCTAGACTCTCCCACTATAGGAAACATCCTCTTCCCATCCACTCTATCTGTGTCCTCTGGTCCTAGACTCTCCCACTATAGGATAAATCCTCTCCACATCCACTCTATCTGTGTCCTCTGGTCCTGGACTCCCCCACTATAGGAAACATCCTCTCCACATCCACTCTATCCATGTCCTCTGGTCCTAGACTCCCCCAGTACAGGAAACATCCTCTCCACATCAACTCTATCTGTGTCCTCTGGTCCTAGACTCACCCACTATAGGAAACACCCTCTCCACATACACTCTATCTGTGTCCTCTGGTCCTAGACTCACCCACTATATGAAACACCCTCTCCACATCCACTCTATCTGTATCCTCTGGTCCCAGACTCCCCCAGTACAGGAAACATCCTCTCCACATCCACTCTATCTGTGTCCTCTGGTCCTAGAATCCCACACTATAGGAAACATCCTCTTCCCATCAACTCTATCTGTGTCCTCTGGTCCTAGACTCTCCCACTATAGGATAAATCCTCTCCACATCCACTCTATCTGTGTCCTCTGGTCCTGGACTCCCCCACTATAGGAAACATCCTCTCCACATCCACTCTATCCGTGTCCTCTGGTCCTAGACTCCCCCAGTACAGGAAACATCCTCTCCACATCAACTCTATCTGTGTCCTCTGGTCCTAGACTCACCCACTATAGGAAACACCCTCTCCACATACACTCTATCTGTGTCCTCTGGTCCTAGACTCACCCACTATATGAAACACCCTCTCCACATCCACTCTATCTGTATCCTCTGGTCCCAGACTCCCCCAGTACAGGAAACATCCTCTCCACATCCACTCTATCTGTGTCCTCTGGTCCTAGACTCACCCACTATAGGAAACATCCTCTCCACATCCACTCTATCTGTGTCCTCTGGTCCTAGACTCACCCACTATAGGAAACACCCTATCCACATACACTCTATCTGTGTCCTCTGGTCCTAGACTCCCCCATTACAGGAAACATCCTCTCCACATCCACTCTATCTGTGTCCTCTGGTCCTAGACTCTCCCACTATAGGATAAATCCTCTCCACATCCACTCTATCTGTGTCCTCTGGTCCTGGACTCCCCCACTATAGGAAACATCCTCTCCACATCCACTCTATCTGTGTCCTCTGGTCCTAGACTCCCCCAGTACAGGAAACATCCTCTCCACATCCACTCTATCTGTGTCCTCTGGTCCTAGACTCTCCCACTATAGGAAACATCCTCTCCACAACCACTCTATCTGTGTCCTCTGGTCCTAGATTCCCCACTATAGGAAACATCCTCTCCACATCCACTCTATCTGTGTCCTCTGGTCCTAGATTCACCCACTATGGGAAACATCCTCTCCACATCAACTCTATCTGTGTCCTCTGGTCCTAGACTCTCCCACTATAGGAAAAATCCTCTCCACATCCACTCTATCTGTGTCCTCTGGTCCAACACACTCCAACAAAAGGAATCATCCTCTCCACATCCACTCTATCTGTGTCCTCTGGTCCGAGACTCCCCCACTATAGGAAACATCCTCTCCACATCAACTCCATCTGTGTCCTCTGGTCCTAGACTCTCCCACTATAGGAAACATCCTCTTCCCATCCACTCTATCTGTGTCCTCTGGTCCTAGACTCCCCCACTATAGGAAACATCCTCTCCACATCCACTCTATCTGTGTCCTCTGGTCCTAGACTCCCCCACTACAGGAAACATCCTCTCCACATCCACTCTATCTGTGTCCTCTGGTCCTAGAATCCCCCACTATATGAAACATCCTCTCCACATCAACTCTATCTGTGTCCTCTGGTCCTAGACTCCCCCAGTACAGGAAACATCCCCTCTACATCCACTCTATCTGTGTCCTCTGGTCCTAGACTCCCCCACTATAGGAAACATCCTCTCCACATCCACTCTGTCTGTGTCCTCTGGTCATAGACTCCCCCACTGTAGGAAACATCCTCTCCACATCCACTCTATCTGTGGTCCTAGACTCACCCACTATAGGAAACACCCTCTCCACATCCACTCTGTCTGTATCCTCTGGTCCCAGATTCCCCCAGTACAGGAAACATCCTCTCCACATCCACTCTATCGGTGTCCTCTGGTCCTAGACTCACCCACTATAGGAAACATCCTCTCCACATCCACTCTATCTGTGTCCTCTGGTCCTAGACTCACCCACTATAGGAAACACCCTCTCCACATACACTCTATCTGTGTCCTCTGGTCCTAGACTCCCCCAGTACAGGAAACATCCTCTCCACATCCACTCTATCTGTGTCCTCTGGTCCTAGACTCACCCACTATAGGAAACATCCTCTCCACATCCACTCTATCTGTGTCCTCTGGTCCTAGACTCACCCACTATAGGAAACACCCTCTCCACATACACTCTATCTGTGTCCTCTGGTCCTAGACTCCCCCAGTACAGGAAACATCCTCTCCACATCCACTCTATCTGTGTCCTCTGGTCCTAGACTCACCCACTATAGGAAACATCCTCTCCACATCCACTCTATCTGTGTCCTCTGGTCCTAGACTCACCCACTATAGGAAACACCCTATCCACATACACTCTATCTGTGTCCTCTGGTCCTAGACTCACCCACTATAGGAAACACCCTCTCCACATCCACTCTATCTGTATCCTCTGGTCCCAGACTCCCCCAGTACAGGAAGCATCCTCTCCACATCCACTCTATCTGTGTCCTCTGGTCCTAGACTCCCCCACTATAGGAAGCATCCTCTCCACATCCACTCTATCTGTGTCCTCTGGTCCTAGAATCCCCCACTATAGGAAACATCCTCTCCACATCAACGCTATCTGTGTCCTCTGGTCCTAGACTCTCCCACTATAGGAAAAATCCTCTCCACATCCACTCTATCTGTGTCCTCTGGTCCTGGACTCCCCCACTATAGGAAACATCCTCTCCACATCCACTCTATCTGTGTCCTCTGGTCCTAGACTCCCCAGTACAGGAAACATCCTCTCCACATCCACTCTATCAGTGTCCTCTGGTCCTAGACTCCCCCACTATAGGAAACATCCTCTCCACATCCACTCTATCTGTGTCCTCTGGTCCTAGACTCCCCACTATATGAAACATCCTCTCCACATCCACTCTATCTGTGTCCTCTGGTCCTAGACTCACCCACTATAGGAAACATCCTCTTCCCATCCACTCTATCTGTGTCCTCCGGTCCTAGACACTCCCACTATAGGAAACATCCTCTCCACATCCACTCTATCTGTGTCCTCTGGTCCTAGACTCCCCCACTATAGGAAACATCCTCTCCACATCCACTCTATCTGTGTCCTCTGGTCCTGGACTCCCCCACTGTAGGAAACATCCTCTCCACATCCACTCTATCTGTGTCCTCTGGTCCTAGACACCCCCACTATAGGAAACATCCTCTCCACATCCACTCTATCTGTGTCCTCTGGTCCTAGACTCCCCACTATAGGAAACATCCTCTCCACATCCACTCTATCTGTGTCCTCTGGTCCTAGACTCACCCACTATAGGAAACATCCACTCCACATCCACCCTGTCTGTGTCCTCTGGTCCTAGACTCCCCCACTGTAGGAAACATCCTCTCCACATCCACTCTATCTGTGTCCTCTGGTCCTAGACTCACCCACTATAGGAAGCATCCTCTCCACATCCACTCTATCTGTGTCCTCTGGTCCTAGACTCACCCACTATAGGAAACACCCTCTCCACATACACTCTATCTGTGTCCTCTGGTCCTAGACTCCCCCACAATAGGAAACATCCTCTCCACATCCACTCTATCTGTGTCCTCTGGTCCTAGACTCCCCCACTATAGGAAACATCCTCTCCACATCCACTCTATCTGTGTCCTCTGGTCCTAGACTCCCCCACTATAGGAAACATCCTCTCCACATCCACTCTATCTGTTTCCTCTGGTCCCAGACTCACCCACTGTAGGAAACATCCTCTCCACATCCACTCTGTCTGTGTCCTCTGGTCCTAGAATCACCCACTATGGGAAACACCCTCTCCACATCAACTCTATCTGTGTCCTCTGGTCCTAGACTCTCCCACTATAGGAAAAATCCTCTCCTCATCCACTCTATCTGTGTCCTCTGGTCCAACACACTCCAACAAAAGGAATCGTCCTCTCCACATCCACTCTATCTGTGTCCTCTGGTCCCAGACTCCCCCACAGTAGGAAACATTCTCTCCACATCCACTCTATCTGTGTCCTCTGGTCCTAGACTCCCCCACTATAGGAAACATCCTCTCCACTTCCACTCTATCTGTGTCCTCTGGTACCAGACTCCCCCACTGTAGGAAACATCCTCTCCACATCCACTCTATCTGTGTCCTCTGGTCCTAGACACCCATACTATAGGAAACATCCTCTCCACATCCACTCTATCTGTGTCCTCTGGTCCTAGACTCCCCACTATAGGAAACATCCTCTCCACATCCACTCTATCTGTGTCCTCTGGTCCTAGACTCACCCACTATAGGAAACATCCACTCCACATCCACTCTGTCTGTGTCCTCTGGTCCTAGACTCCCCCAGTACAGGAAACATCCTCTCTACATCCACTCTATCTGTGTCCTCTGGTCCTAGACTCCCCCACTATAGGAAACATCCTCTCCACATCCACTCTGTCTGTGTCCTCTGGTCCTAGACTCCCCCACTGTAGGAAACATCCTCTCCACATCCACTCTATCTGTGGTCCTAGACTCACCCACTATACGAAACACCCTCTCCACATCCACTCTGTCTGTATCCTCTGGTCCCAGATTCCCCCAGTACAGGAAACATCCTCTCCACATCCACTCTATCTGTGTCCTCTGGTCCGAGACTCCCCCACTATAGAAAACATCCTCTCCACATCCACTCTATCTGGTGTCCTCTGGTCCTAGACTCCCCCACTATAGGAAACATGCTCTCCACATCCACTCTATCTGTGTCCTCTGGTCCTAGAATCCCACACTATAGGAAACATCCTCTCCACATCAACTCTATCTGTGTCCTCTGGTCCTAGACTCTCCCACTATAGGATAAATCCTCTCCACATCCACTCTATCTGTGTCCTCTGGTCCTGGACTCCCCCACTATAGGAAACATCCTCTCCACATCCACTCTATCTGTGTCCTCTGGTCCTAGACTCCCCCAGTACAGGAAACATCCTCTCCACATCCACTCTATCTGTGTCCTCTGGTCCTAGACTCTCCCACTATAGGAAACATCCTCTCCACATCCACTCTATCTGTGTCCTCTGGTCCTAGATTCCCCACTATAGGAAACATCCTCTCCACATCCACTCTATCTGTGTCCTCTGGTCCTAGATTCACCCACTATGGGAAACATCCTCTCCACATCAACTCTATCTGTGTCCTCTGGTCCTAGACTCTCCCACTATAGGAAAAATCCTCTCCACATCCACTCTATCTGTGTCCTCTGGTCCAACACACTCCAACAAAAGGAATCATCCTCTCCACATCCACTCTATCTGTGTCCTCTGGTCCTAGAATCCCCCACTATATGAAACATCCTCTCCACATCAACTCTATCTGTGTCCTCTGGTCCTAGACTCCCCCAGTACAGGAAACATCCCCTCTACATCCACTCTATCTGTGTCCTCTGGTCCTAGACTCCCCCACTATAGGAAACATCCTCTCCACATCCACTCTATCTGTGTCCTCTGGTCCTAGAATCCCCCACTATATGAAACATCCTCTCCACATCAACTCTATCTGTGTCCTCTGGTCCTAGACTCCCCCAGTACAGGAAACATCCCCTCTACATCCACTCTATCTGTGTCCTCTGGTCCTAGACTCCCCCACTATAGGAAAAATCCTCTCCACATCCACTCTATCTGTGTCCTCTGGTCCAACACACTCCAACAAAAGGAATCATCCTCTCCACATCCACTCTATCTGTGTCCTCTGGTCCGAGACTCCCCCACTATAGGAAACATCCTCTCCACATCAACTCCATCTGTGTCCTCTGGTCCTAGACTCTCCCACTATAGGAAACACCCTCTCCACATACACTCTATCTGTGTCCTCTGGTCCTAGACTCCCCCAGTACAGGAAACATCCTCTCCACATCCAATCTATCTGTGTCCTCTGGTCCTAGACTCACCCACTATAGGAAACATCCTCTCCACATCCACTCTATCTGTGTCCTCTGGTCCTAGACTCACACACTATAGGAAACACCCTCTCCACATACACTCTATCTGTGTCCTCTGGTCCTACACTCCCCCACAATAGGAAACATCCTCTCCACATCCACTCTATCTGTGTCCTCTGGTCCTAGACTCCCCCAGTACAGGAAACATCCTCTCCACATCCACTCTATCTGTGTCCTCTGGTCCTAGACTCTCCCACTATAGGAAACATCCTCTCCACATCCACTCTATCTGTGTCCTCTGGTCCTAGATTCCCCACTATAGGAAACATCCTCTCCACATCCACTCTATCTGTGTCCTCTGGTCCTAGACTCACCCACTATAGGAAACACCCTCTCCACATACACTCTATCTGTGTCCTCTGGTCCTAGACTCCCCCACAATAGGAAACATCCTCTCCACATCCAGTCTATCTGTGTCCTCTGGTCCTAGACTCCCCCCACTATAGGAAACATCCTCTCCACATCTACTCTATCTGTTTCCTCTGGTCCCAGACTCCCCCACTGTAGGAAACATCCTCTCCACATCCACTCTGTCTGTGTCCTCTGGTCCTAGAATCACCCACTATGGGAAACACCCTCTCCACATCAACTCTATCTGTGTCCTCTGGTCCTAGACTCTCCCACTATAGGAAAAATCCTCTCCTCATCCACTCTATCTGTGTCCTCTGGTCCAACGCACTCCAACAAAAGGAATCGTCCTCTCCACATCCACTCTATCTGTGTCCTCTGGTCCCAGACTCCCCCACAGTAGGAAACATTCTCTCCACATCCACTCTATCTGTGTCCTCTGGTCCTAGACTCCCCCACTATAGGAAACATCCTCTCCACTTCCACTTTATCTGTGTCCTCTGGTCCCAGACTCCCCCACTGTAGGAAACATCCTCTCCACATCCACCCTATCTGTGTCCTCTGGTCCTAGACTCTCCCACTATAGGAAAAATCCTCTCCACATCCACTCTATCTGTGTCCTCTGGTCCAACACACTCCAACAAAAGGAATCGTCCTCTCCACATCAACTCTATCTGTGTCCTCTAGTCCCAGACTCCCCCACAGTAGGAAACATTCTCTCCACATCCACTCTATCTGTGTCCTCTGGTCCTAGACTCCCCCACTATAGGAAACATCCTCTCCACATCCACTCTATCTGTGTCCTCTGGTCCTAGACTCCCCCAGTACAGGAAACATCCTCTCCACATCCACTCTATCTGTGTCTTCTGGTCCTAGACTCACCCACTATAGGAAACATCCTCTCCACATCCACTCTATCTGTGTCCTCTGGTCCTAGACTCACACACTATAGGAAACACCCTCTCCACATACACTCTATCTGTGTCCTCTGGTCCTACACTCCCCCACAATAGGAAACATCCTCTCCACATCCACTCTATCTGTGTCCTCTGGTCCTAGACTCCCCCAGTACAGGAAACATCCTCTCCACATCCACTCTATCTGTGTCCTCTGGTCCTAGACTCTCCCACTATAGGAAACATCCTCTCCACATCCACTCTATCTGTGTCCTCTGGTCCTAGATTCCCCACTATAGGAAACATCCTCTCCACATCCACTCTATCTGTGTCCTCTGGTCCTAGACTCACCCACTATAGGAAACACCCTCTCCACATACACTCTATCTGTGTCCTCTGGTCCTAGACTCCCCCACAATAGGAAACATCCTCTCCACATCCAGTCTATCTGTGTCCTCTGGTCCTAGACTCCCCCCACTATAGGAAACATCCTCTCCACATCTACTCTATCTGTTTCCTCTGGTCCCAGACTCCCCCACTGTAGGAAACATCCTCTCCACATCCACTCTGTCTGTGTCCTCTGGTCCTAGAATCACCCACTATGGGAAACACCCTCTCCACATCAACTCTATCTGTGTCCTCTGGTCCTAGACTCTCCCACTATAGGAAAAATCCTCTCCTCATCCACTCTATCTGTGTCCTCTGGTCCAACGCACTCCAACAAAAGGAATCGTCCTCTCCACATCCACTCTATCTGTGTCCTCTGGTCCCAGACTCCCCCACAGTAGGAAACATTCTCTCCACATCCACTCTATCTGTGTCCTCTGGTCCTAGACTCCCCCACTATAGGAAACATCCTCTCCACTTCCACTTAATCTGTGTCCTCTGGTCCCAGACTCCCCCACTGTAGGAAACATCCTCTCCACATCCACCCTATCTGTGTCCTCTGGTCCTAGACTCTCCCACTATAGGAAAAATCCTCTCCACATCCACTCTATCTGTGTCCTCTGGTCCAACACACTCCAACAAAAGGAATCGTCCTCTCCACATCAACTCTATCTGTGTCCTCTAGTCCCAGACTCCCCCACAGTAGGAAACATTCTCTCCACATCCACTCTATCTGTGTCCTCTGGTCCTAGACTCCCCCACTATAGGAAACATCCTCTCCACATCCACTCTATCTGTGTCCTCTGGTCCTAGATTCACCCACTATAGGAAAAATACTCTCCACATCCACTCTATCTGTGTCCTCTGGTCCAACACACTCCAACAAAAGGAATCGTCCTCTCCACATCCACTCTATCTGTGTCCTCTGGTCCGAGACTCCCCCACTATAGGAAACATCCTCTCCACATCAACTCCATCTGTGTCCTCTGGTCCTAGACTCTCCCACTATAGGAAACATCCTCTTCCCATCCACTCTATCTGTGTCCTCTGGTCCTAGAATCCCACACTATAGGAAACATCCTCTCCACATCAACTCTATCTGTGTCCTCTGGTCCTAGACTCTCCCACTATAGGATAAATCCTCTCCACATCCACTCTATCTGTGTCCTCTGGTCCTGGACTCCCCCACTATAGGAAACATCCTCTCCACATCCACTCTATCCGTGTCCTCTGGTCCTAGACTCCCCCAGTACAGGAAACATCCTCTCCACATCAACTCTATCTGTGTCCTCTGGTCCTAGACTCACCCACTATAGGAAACACCCTCTCCACATACACTCTATCTGTGTCCTCTGGTCCTAGACTCACCCACTATATGAAACACCCTCTCCACATCCACTCTATCTGTATCCTCTGGTCCCAGACTCCCCCAGTACAGGAAACATCCTCTCCACATCCACTCTATCTGTGTCCTCTGGTCCTAGACTCACCCACTATAGGAAACATCCTCTCCACATCCACTCTATCTGTGTCCTCTGGTCCTAGACTCACCCACTATAGGAAACACCCTATCCACATACACTCTATCTGTGTCCTCTGGTCCTAGACTCACCCACTATAGGAAACACCCTCTCCACATCCACTCTATCTGTATCCTCTGGTCCCAGACTCCCCCAGTACAGGAAACATCCTCTCCACATCCACTCTATCTGTGTCCTCTGGTCCTAGACTCTCCCACTATAGGATAAATCCTCTCCACATCCACTCTATCTGTGTCCTCTGGTCCTGGACTCCCCCACTATAGGAAACATCCTCTCCACATCCACTCTATCTGTGTCCTCTGGTCCTAGACTCCCCCAGTACAGGAAACATCCTCTCCACATCCACTCTATCTGTGTCCTCTGGTCCTAGACTCTCCCACTATAGGAAACATCCTCTCCACAACCACTCTATCTGTGTCCTCTGGTCCTAGATTCCCCACTATAGGAAACATCCTCTCCACATCAACTCCATCTGTGTCCTCTGGTCCTAGACTCTCCCACTATAGGAAACATCCTCTTCCCATCCACTCTATCTGTGTCCTCTGGTCCTAGACTCTCCCACTATAGGATAAATCCTCTCCACATCCACTCTATCTGTGTCCTCTGGTCCTGGACTCCCCCACTATAGGAAACATCCTCTCCACATCCACTCTATCCATGTCCTCTGGTCCTAGACTCCCCCAGTACAGGAAACATCCTCTCCACATCAACTCTATCTGTGTCCTCTGGTCCTAGACTCACCCACTATAGGAAACACCCTCTCCACATACACTCTATCTGTGTCCTCTGGTCCTAGACTCACCCACTATATGAAACACCCTCTCCACATCCACTCTATCTGTATCCTCTGGTCCCAGACTCCCCCAGTACAGGAAACATCCTCTCCACATCCACTCTATCTGTGTCCTCTGGTCCTAGAATCCCACACTATAGGAAACATCCTCTTCCCATCAACTCTATCTGTGTCCTCTGGTCCTAGACTCTCCCACTATAGGATAAATCCTCTCCACATCCACTCTATCTGTGTCCTCTGGTCCTGGACTCCCCCACTATAGGAAACATCCTCTCCACATCCACTCTATCCGTGTCCTCTGGTCCTAGACTCCCCCAGTACAGGAAACATCCTCTCCACATCAACTCTATCTGTGTCCTCTGGTCCTAGACTCACCCACTATAGGAAACACCCTCTCCACATACACTCTATCTGTGTCCTCTGGTCCTAGACTCACCCACTATATGAAACACCCTCTCCACATCCACTCTATCTGTATCCTCTGGTCCCAGACTCCCCCAGTACAGGAAACATCCTCTCCACATCCACTCTATCTGTGTCCTCTGGTCCTAGACTCACCCACTATAGGAAACATCCTCTCCACATCCACTCTATTGGTGTCCTCTGGTCCTAGACTCACCCACTATAGGAAACACCCTATCCACATACACTCTATCTGTGTCCTCTGGTCCTAGACTCCCCCAGTACAGGAAACATCCTCTCCACATCCACTCTATCTGTGTCCTCTGGTCCTAGACTCTCCCACTATAGGATAAATCCTCTCCACATCCACTCTATCTGTGTCCTCTGGTCCTGGACTCCCCCACTATAGGAAACATCCTCTCCACATCCACTCTATCTGTGTCCTCTGGTCCTAGACTCCCCCAGTACAGGAAACATCCTCTCCACATCCACTCTATCTGTGTCCTCTGGTCCTAGACTCTCCCACTATAGGAAACATCCTCTCCACAACCACTCTATCTGTGTCCTCTGGTCCTAGATTCCCCACTATAGGAAACATCCTCTCCACATCCACTCTATCTGTGTCCTCTGGTCCTAGATTCACCCACTATGGGAAACATCCTCTCCACATCAACTCTATCTGTGTCCTCTGGTCCTAGACTCTCCCACTATAGGAAAAATCCTCTCCACATCCACTCTATCTGTGTCCTCTGGTCCAACACACTCCAACAAAAGGAATCATCCTCTCCACATCCACTCTATCTGTGTCCTCTGGTCCGAGACTCCCCCACTATAGGAAACATCCTCTCCACATCAACTCCATCTGTGTCCTCTGGTCCTAGACTCTCCCACTATAGGAAACATCCTCTTCCCATCCTCTCTATCTGTGTCCTCTGGTCCTAGACTCCCCCACTATAGGAAACATCCTCTCCACATCCACTCTATCTGTGTCCTCTGGTCCTAGACTCCCCCACTACAGGAAACATCCTCTCCACATCCACTCTATCTGTGTCCTCTGGTCCTAGAATCCCCCACTATATGAAACATCCTCTCCACATCAACTCTATCTGTGTCCTCTGGTCCTAGACTCCCCCAGTACAGGAAACATCCCCTCTACATCCACTCTATCTGTGTCCTCTGGTCCTAGACTCCCCCACTATAGGAAACATCCTCTCCACATCCACTCTGTCTGTGTCCTCTGGTCATAGACTCCCCCACTGTAGGAAACATCCTCTCCACATCCACTCTATCTGTGGTCCTAGACTCACCCACTATAGGAAACACCCTCTCCACATCCACTCTGTCTGTATCCTCTGGTCCCAGATTCCCCCAGTACAGGAAACATCCTCTCCACATCCACTCTATCGGTGTCCTCTGGTCCTAGACTCACCCACTATAGGAAACATCCTCTCCACATCCACTCTATCTGTGTCCTCTGGTCCTAGACTCACCCACTATAGGAAACACCCTCTCCACATACACTCTATCTGTGTCCTCTGGTCCTAGACTCCCCCAGTACAGGAAACATCCTCTCCACATCCACTCTATCTGTGTCCTCTGGTCCTAGACTCACCCACTATAGGAAACATCCTCTCCACATCCACTCTATCTGTGTCCTCTGGTCCTAGACTCACCCACTATAGGAAACACCCTCTCCACATACACTCTATCTGTGTCCTCTGGTCCTAGACTCCCCCAGTACAGGAAACATCCTCTCCACATCCACTCTATCTGTGTCCTCTGGTCCTAGACTCACCCACTATAGGAAACATCCTCTCCACATCCACTCTATCTGTGTCCTCTGGTCCTAGACTCACCCACTATAGGAAACACCCTCTCCACATCCACTCTATCTGTATCCTCTGGTCCCAGACTCCCCCAGTACAGGAAGCATCCTCTCCACATCCACTCTATCTGTGTCCACTGGTCCTAGACTCCCCCACTATAGGAAGCATCCTCTCCACATCCACTCTATCTGTGTCCTCTGGTCCTAGAATCCCCCACTATAGGAAACATCCTCTCCACATCAACGCTATCTGTGTCCTCTGGTCCTAGACTCTCCCACTATAGGAAAAATCCTCTCCACATCCACTCTATCTGTGTCCTCTGGTCCTGGACTCCCCCACTATAGGAAACATCCTCTCCACATCCACTCTATCTGTGTCCTCTGGTCCTAGACTCCCCCAGTACAGGAAACATCCTCTCCACATCCACTCTATCAGTGTCCTCTGGTCCTAGACTCCCCCACTATAGGAAACATCCTCTCCACATCCACTCTATCTGTGTCCTCTGGTCCTAGACTCCCCACTATATGAAACATCCTCTCCACATCCACTCTATCTGTGTCCTCTGGTCCTAGACTCACCCACTATAGGAAACA
Source organism: Hypanus sabinus (assembly GCF_030144855.1). Classification (NCBI taxonomy): domain Eukaryota; kingdom Metazoa; phylum Chordata; class Chondrichthyes; order Myliobatiformes; family Dasyatidae; genus Hypanus; species Hypanus sabinus. Next base: position 12,206 of record NW_026780722.1, on the reverse strand, counting down.
TCCTCTTCCCATCCACTCTATCTGTGTCCTCCGGTCCTAGACTCTCCCACTATAGGAAACATCCTCTCCACATCCACTCTATCTGTGTCCTCTGGTCCTAGACTCCCCCACTATAGGAAACATCCTCTCCACATCCACTCTATCTGTGTCCTCTGGTCATGGACTCCCCCACTGTAGGAAACATCCTCTCCACATCCACTCTATCTGTGTCCTCTGGTCCTAGACACCCCCACTATAGGAAACATCCTCTCCACATCCACTCTATCTGTGTCCTCTGGTCCTAGACTCCCCACTATAGGAAACATCCTCTCCACATCCACTCTATCTGTGTCCTCTGGTCCTAGACTCACCCACTATAGGAAACATCCACTCCACATCCACTCTGTCTGTGTCCTCTGGTCCTAGACTCCCCCACTGTAGGAAACATCCTCTCCACATCCACTCTATCTGTGTCCTCTGGTCCTAGACTCACCCACTATAGGAAGCATCCTCTCCACATCCACTCTATCTGTGTCCTCTGGTCCTAGACTCACCCACTATAGGAAACACCCTCTCCACATACACTCTATCTGTGTCCTCTGGTCCTAGACTCCCCCACAATAGGAAACATCCTCTCCACATCCACTCTATCTGTGTCCTCTGGTCCTAGACTCCCCCACTATAGGAAACATCCTCTCCACATCCACTCTATCTGTGTCCTCTGGTCCTAGACTCCCCCACTATAGGAAACATCCTCTCCACATCCACTCTATCTGTTTCCTCTGGTCCCAGACTCACCCACTGTAGGAAACATCCTCTCCACATCCACTCTGTCTGTGTCCTCTGGTCCTAGAATCACCCACTATGGGAAACACCCTCTCCACATCAACTCTATCTGTGTCCTCTGGTCCTAGACTCTCCCACTATAGGAAAAATCCTCTCCTCATCCACTCTATCTGTGTCCTCTGGTCCAACACACTCCAACAAAAGGAATCGTCCTCTCCACATCCACTCTATCTGTGTCCTCTGGTCGCAGACTCCCCCACAGTAGGAAACATTCTCTCCACATCCACTCTATCTGTGTCCTCTGGTCCTAGACTCCCCCACTATAGGAAACATCCTCTCCACTTCCACTCTATCTGTGTCCTCTGGTACCAGACTCCCCCACTGTAGGAAACATCCTCTCCACATCCACTCTATCTGTGTCCTCTGGTCCTAGACACCCCCACTATAGGAAACATCCTCTCCACATCCACTCTATCTGTGTCCTCTGGTCCTAGACTCCCCACTATAGGAAACATCCTCTCCACATCCACTCTATCTGTGTCCTCTGGTCCTAGACTCACCCACTATAGGAAACATCCACTCCACATCCACTCTGTCTGTGTCCTCTGGTCCTAGACTCCCCCAGTACAGGAAACATCCTCTCTACATCCACTCTATCTGTGTCCTCTGGTCCTAGACTCCCCCACTATAGGAAACATCCTCTCCACATCCACTCTGTCTGTGTCCTCTGGTCCTAGACTCCCCCACTGTAGGAAACATCCTCTCCACATCCACTCTATCTGTGGTCCTAGACTCACCCACTATACGAAACACCCTCTCCACATCCACTCTGTCTGTATCCTCTGGTCCCAGATTCCCCCAGTACAGGAAACATCCTCTCCACATCCACTCTATCTGTGTCCTCTGGTCCTAGACTCACCCACTATAGGAAACACCCTCTCCACATACACTCTATCTGTGTCCTCTGGTCCTAGACTCCCCCACAATAGGAAACATCCTCTCCACATCCACTCTATCTGAGTCCTCTGGTCCTAGACTCCCCCACTATAGGAAACATCCTCTCCACATCCACTCTATCTGTGTCCTCTGGTCCTAGACTCCCCCACTATAGGAAACATCCTCTCCACATCCACTCTATCTGTTTCCTCTGGTCCCAGACTCACCCACTGTAGGAAACATCCTCTCCACATCCACTCTGTCTGTGTCCTCTGGTCCTAGAATCACCCACTATGGGAAACACCCTCTCCACATCAACTCTATCTGTGTCCTCTGGTCGTAGACTCTCCCACTATAGGAAAAATCCTCTCCTCATCCACTCTATCTGTGTCCTCTGGTCCAACACACTCCAACAAAAGGAATCGTCCTCTCCACATCCACTCTATCTGTGTCCTCTGGTCCCAGACTCCCCCACAGTAGGAAACATTCTCTCCACATCCACTCTATCTGTGTCCTCTGGTCCTAGACTCCCCCACTATAGGAAACATCCTCTCCACTTCCACTCTATCTGTGTCCTCTGGTACCAGACTCCCCCACTGTAGGAAACATCCTCTCCACATCCACTCTATCTGTGTCCTCTGGTCCTAGACACCCCCACTATAGGAAACATCCTCTCCACATCCACTCTATCTGTGTCCTCTGGTCTTAGACTCCCCACTATAGGAAACATCCTCTCCACATCCACTCTATCTGTGTCCTCTGGTCCTAGACTCACCCACTATAGGAAACATCCACTCCACATCCACTCTGTCTGTGTCCTCTGGTCCTAGACTCCCCCACTGTAGGAAACATCCTCTCCACATCCACTCTATCTGTGTCCTCTGGTCCTAGACTCACCCACTATAGGAAACATCCTCTCCACATCCACTCTATCTGTATCCTCTGGTCCCAGACTCCCCCAGTACAGGAAACATCCTCTCCACATCCACTCTATCTGTGTCCTCTGGTCCTAGACTCACCCACTATAGGAAGCATCCTCTCCACATCCACTCTATCTGTGTCCTCTAGTCCTAGACTCACCCACTATAGGAAACACCCTCTCCACATACACTCTATCTGTGTCCTCTGGTCCTAGACTCCCCCACAATAGGAAACATCCTCTCCACATCCACTCTATCTGTGTCCTCTGGTCCTAGACTCCCCCACTATAGGAAACATCCTCTCCACATCCACTCTATCTGTTTCCTCTGGTCCCAGACTCGCCCACTGTAGGAAACATCCTCTCCACATCCACTCTGTCTGTGTCCTCTGGTCCTAGAATCACCCACTATGGGAAACACCCTCTCCACATCAACTCTATCTGTGTCCTCTGGTCCTAGACTCTCCCACTATAGGAAAAATCCTCTCCTCATCCACTCTATCTGTGTCCTCTGGTCCAACACACTCCAACAAAAGGAATCGTCCTCTCCACATCCACTCTATCTGTGTCCTCTGGTCCCAGACACCCCCACAGTAGGAAACATTCTCTCCACATCCACTCTATCTGTGTCCTCTGGTCCTAGACTCCCCCACTATAGGAAACATCCTCTCCACTTCCACTCTATCTGTGTCCTCTGGTACCAGACTCCCCCACTGTAGGAAACATCCTCTCCACATCCACTCTATCTGTGTCCTCTGGTCCTAGACTCTCCCACTATAGGAAAAATCCTCTCCACATCCACTCTATCTGTGTCCTCTGGTCCAACACACTCCAACAAAAGGAATCGTCCTCTCCACATCAACTCTATCTGTGTCCTCTGGTCCCAGACTCCCCCACAGTAGGAAACATTCTCTCCACATCCACTCTATCTGTGTCCTCTGGTCCTAGACTCCCCCACTATAGGAAACATCCTCTCCACATCCACTCTATCTGTGTCCTCTGGTCCTAGATTCACCCACTATAGGAAAAATCCTCTCCACATCCACTCTATCTGGGTCCTCTGGTCCAACACACTCCAACAAAAGGAATCGTCCTCTCCACATCCACTCTATCTGTGTCCTCTGGTCCGAGACTCCCCCACTATAGGGAACATCCTCTCCACATCAACTCCATCTGTGTCCTCTGGTCCTAGACTCTCCCACTATAGGAAACATCCTCTTCCCATCCACTCTATCTGTGTCCTCTGGTCCTAGACTCCCCCACTATAGAAAACATCCTCTCCACATCCACTCTATCTGGTGTCCTCTGGTCCTAGACTCCCCCACTATAGGAAACATCCTCTCCACATCCACTCTATCTGTGTCCTCTGGTCCTAGAATCCCACACTATAGGAAACATCCTCTCCACATCAACTCTATCTGTGTCCTCTGGTCCTAGACTCTCCCACTATAGGATAAATCCTCTCCACATCCACTCTATCTGTGTCCTCTGGTCCTGGACTCCCCCACTATAGGAAACATCCTCTCCACATCCACTCTATCTGTGTCCTCTGGTCCTAGACTCCCCCAGTACAGGAAACATCCTCTCCACATCCACTCTATCTGTGTCCTCTGGTCCTAGACTCTCCCACTATAGGAAACATCCTCTCCACATCCACTCTATCTGTGTCCTCTGGTCCTAGATTCCCCACTATAGGAAACATCCTCTCCACATCCACTCTATCTGTGTCCTCTGGTCCTAGATTCACCCACTATGGGAAACATCCTCTCCACATCAACTCTATCTGTGTCCTCTGGTCCTAGACTCTCCCACTATAGGAAAAATCCTCTCCACATCCACTCTATCTGTGTCCTCTGGTCCAACACACTCCAACAAAAGGAATCGTCCTCTCCACATCCACTCTATCTGTGTCCTCTGGTCCGAGACTCCCCCACTATAGGAAACATCCTATCCACATCAACTCCATCTGTGTCCTCTGGTCCTAGACTCTCCCACTATAGGAAACATCCTCTTCCCATCCACTCTATCTGTGTCCTCTGGTCCTAGACTCCCCCACTATAGGAAACATCCTCTCCACATCCACTCTATCTGTGTCCTCTGGTCCTAGACTCCCCCACTACAGGAAACATCCTTTCCACATCCACTCTATCTGTGTCCTCTGGTCCTAGAATCCCCCACTATAGGAAAAATCCTCTCCACATTCACTCTATCTGTGTCCTCTGGTCCTGGACTCCCCCACTATAGGAAACATCCTCTCCACATCCACTCTATCTGTGTCCTCTGGTCCTAGACTCCCCCAGTACAGGAAACATCCTCTCCACATCCACTCTATCTGTGTCCTCTGGTCCTAGACTCCCCCACTATAGGAAACATCCTCTCCACATCCACTCTATCTGTGTCCTCTGGTCCTAGACTCACCCACTATAGCAAACATCCACTCCACATCCACTCTGTCTGTGTCCTCTGGTCCTAGACTCCCCCACTGTAGGAAACATCCTCTCCACATCCACTCTATCTGTGTCCTCTGGTCCTAGACTCACCCACTATAGGAAACACCCTCTCCACATCCACTCTATCTGTATCCTCTGGTCCCAGACTCCCCCAGTACAGGAAACATCCTCTCCACATCCACTCTATCTGTGTCCTCTGGTCCTAGACTCACCCACTATAGGAAACATCCTCTCCACATCCACTCTATCTGTGTCCTCTGGTCCTAGACTCACCCACTATGGGAAACACCCTCTCCACATACACTCTATCTGTGTCCTCTGGTCCTAGACTCCCCCACAATAGGAAACATCCTCTCCACATCCACTCTATCTGTGTCCTCTGGTCCTAGATTCACCCACTATAGAAACATCCTCTCCACATCCACTCTATCTGTTTCCTCTGGTCCCAGACTCCCCCACTGTAGGAAACATCCTCTCCACATCCACTCTGTCTGTGTCCTCTGGTCCTAGAATCACCCACTATGGGAAACACCCTCTCCACATCAACTCTATCTGTGTCCTCTGGTCCTAGACTCTCCCACTATAGGAAAAATCATCTCCACATCCACTCTATCTGTGTCCTCTGGTCCAACACACTCCAACAAAAGGAATCGTCCTCTCCACATCCACTCTATCTGTGTCCTCTGGTCCCAGACTCCCCCACAGTAGGAAACATTCTCTCCACATCCACTCTATCTGTGTCCTCTGGTCCCAGACTCCCCCACTGTAGGAAACATCCTCTCCACATCCACTCTATCTGTGTCCTCTGGTCCTAGATTCACCCACTATGGGAAACATCCTCTCCACATCAACTCTATCTGTGTCCTCTGGTCCTAGACTCTCCCACTATAGGAAAAATCCTCTCCACATCCACTCTATCTGTGTCCTCTGGTCCGAGACTCCCCCACTATAGGAAACATCCTCTCCACATCAACTCCATCTGTGTCCTCTGGTCCTAGACTCTCCCACTATAGGAAACATCCTCTTCCCATCCACTCTATCTGTGTCCTCTGGTCCGAGACTCCCCCACTATAGAAAACATCCTCTCCACATCCACTCTATCTGGTGTCCTCTGGTCCTAGACTCCCCCACTATAGGAAACATCCTCTCCACATCCACTCTATCTGTGTCCTCTGGTCCTAGAATCCCACACTATAGGAATCATCCTCTCCACATCAACTCTATCTGTGTCCTCTGGTCCTAGACTCTCCCACTATAGGAAAAATCCTCTCCACATCCACTCTATCTGTGTCCTCTGGTCCTGGACTCCCCCACTATAGGAAACATCCTCTCCACATCCACTCTATCTGTGTCCTCTGGTCCTAGACTCCCCCAGTACAGGAAACATCCTCTCCACATCCACTCTATCTGTGTCCTCTGGTCCTAGACTCTCCCACTATAGGAAACATCCTCTCCACATCCACTCTATCTGTGTCCTCTGGTCCTGGACTCCCCCACTATAGAAAACATCCTCTCCACATCCCCTCTATCTGTGTCCTCTGGTCCTAGATTCACCCACTATGGGAAACATCCTCTCCACATCAACTCTATCTGTGTCCTCTGGTCCTAGACTCTCCCACTATAGGAAAAATCCTCTCCACATCCACTCTATCTGTGTCCTCTGGTCCTAGACTTCCCCACTATAGGAAAAATCCTCTCCACATCCACTCTATCTGTGTCCTCTGGTCCTGGACTCCCCCACTATAGGAAACATCCTCTCCACATCCACTCTATCTGTGTCCTCTGGTCCTAGACTCCCCCAGTACAGGAAACATCCTCTCCACATCCACTCTATCTGTGTCCTCTGGTCCTAGACTCTCCCACTATAGGAAACATCCTCTCCACATCCACTCTATCTGTGTCCTCTGGTCCTAGATTCCCCACTATAGGAAACATCCTCTCCACATCCCCTCTATCTGTGTCCTCTGGTCCTAGATTCACCCACTATGGGAAACATCCTCTCCACATCAACTCTATCTGTGTCCTCTGGTCCTAGACTCTCCCACTATTGGAAAAATCCTCTCCACATCCACTCTATCTGTGTCCTCTGGTCCTAGACTCCCCCACTATAGGAAACATCCTCTCCACATCCACTCTATCTGTGTCCTCTGGTCCGAGACTCCCCCACTATAGGAAACATCCTCTCCACATCAACTCCATCTGTGTACTCTGGTCCTAGACTCTCCCACTATAGGAAACATCCTCTTCCCATCCACTCTATCTGTGTCCTCTGGTCCTAGACTCCCCCACTATAGGAAAGATCCTCTCCACTTCCACTCTATCTGTGTCCTCTGGTCCTAGACTCCCCCAGTACAGGAAACATCCTCTCCACATCCACTCTATCTGTGTCCTCTGGTCCTAGATCCTTCCACTATAGGAAACATCCTCTCCACATCCACTCTATCTGTGTCCTCTGGTCCTAGATTCCCCACTATAGGAAACATCCTCTCCACATCCACTCTATCTGTGTCCTCTGGTCCTAGATTCACCCACTATGGGAAACATCCTCTCCACATCAACTCTATCTGTGTCCTCTGGTCTTAGACTCTCCCACTATAGGAAAAATCCTCTCCACATCCACTCTATCTGTGTCCTCTGGTCCAACACACTCCAACAAAAGGAATCGTCCTCTCCACATCCACTCTATCTGTGTCCTCTGGTCCGAGACTCCCCCACTATAGGAAACATCCTCTCCACATCAACTCCGTCTGTGTCCTCTGGTCCTAGACTCTCCCACTATAGGAAACATCCTCTTCCCATCCACTCTATCTGTGTCCTCTGGTCCTAGACTCCCCCACTATAGGAAACATCCTCTCCACATCCACTCTATCTGTGTCCTCTGGTCCTAGACTCCCCCACTATAGGAAACATCCTCTGCACATCCACTCTATCTGTGTCCTCTGGTCCTAGAATCCCCCATTATAGGAAACATCCTCTCCACATCAACTCTATCTGTGTCCTCTGGTCCTAGACTCTCCCACTATAGGAAAAATCCTCTCCACATCCACTCTATCTGTGTCCTCTGGTCCTGGACCCCCACTATAGGAAACATCCTCTCCACATCCACTCTATCTGTGTCCTCTGGTCCTAGACTCCCCCAGTACAGGAAACATTCTCTCCACATCCACTCTATCTGTGTCCTCTGGTCCTAGACTCCCCCACTATAGGAAACATCCTCTCCACATCCACTCTATCTGTGTCCTCTGGTCCTAGACTCCCCACTATAGGAAACATCCTCTCCACTTCCACTCTATCTGTGTCCTCTGGTCCCAGACTGCCCCACTGTAGGAAACATCCTCTCCACATCCACTCTATCTGTGTCCTCTGGTCCTAGATTCACCCACTATGGGAAACATCCTCTCCACATCAACTCTATCTGTGTCCTCTGGTCCTAGACTCTCCCACTATAGGAAAAATCCTCTCCACATCCACTCTATCTGTGTCCTCTGGTCCAACACACTCCAACAAAAGGAATCGTCCTCTCCACATCCACTCTATCTGTGTCCTCTGGTCCGAGACTCCCCCACTATAGGAAACATCCTCTCCACATCAACTCCATCTGTGTCCTCTCGTCCTAGACTCTCCCACTATAGGAAACATCCTCTTCCCATCCACTCTATCTGTGTCCTCTGGTCCTAGACTCCCCCACTATAGAAAACATCCTCTCCACATCCACTCTATCTGGTGTCCTCTGGTCCTAGACTCCCCCACTATAGGAAACATCCTCTCCACATCCACTCTATTTGTGTCCTCTGGTCCTTGAATCCCCCACTATAGGAAACATCCTCTCCACATCAACTCTATCTGTGTCCTCTGGTCCTAGACTCCCCCAGTACAGGAAACATCCTCTCCACATCCACTCTATCTGTGTCCTCTGGTCCTAGATTCACCCACTATGGGAAACATCCTCTCCACATCAACTCTATCTGTGTCCTCTGGTCCTAGACTCTCCCACTATAGGAAAATTCCTCTCCACATCCACTCTATCTGTGTCCTCTGGTCCAACACACTCCAATAAAAGGAATCGTCCTCTCCACATCCACTCTATCTGTGTCCTCTGGTCCGAGACTCCTCCACTATAGGAAACATCCTCTCCACATCAACTCCGTCTGTGTCCTCTGGTCCTAGAATCCCCCACTATAGGAAACATCCTCTCCACATCAACTCTATCTGTGTCCTCTGGTCCTAGACTCTCCCACTATAGGAAAAATCCTCTCCACATCCACTCTATCTGTGTCCTCTGGTCCTGGACTCCCCCACTATAGGAAACATCCTCTCCACATCCACTCTATCTGTGTCCTCTCGTCCTAGACTCCCCCAGTACAGGAAACATCCTCTCCACATCCACTCTATCTGTGTCCTCTGGTCCTAGACTCCCCCACTATAGGAAACATCCTCTCCACATCCACTCCATCTGTGTCCTATGGTCCTAGACTCCCCACTATAGGAAACATCCTCTCCACATCCACTCTATTTGTGTCCTCTGGTCCTAGACTCACCCACTATAGGAAACATCCACTCCACATCCACTCTGTCTGTGTCCTCTGTTCCTAGACTCCCCCACTATAGGAAACATCCCCTCCACATCCACTCTATCTGTGTCCTCTGGTCCTAGACTCACCCACTGTAGGAAACATCCTCCCCACATCCACTCTATCTGTCTCCTCTGGTCCTAGACTCCTGGGTGACAGGGGGAACGATGACAACCAGCTCATTATCCGCTCGTTGACGTGGTCCACACAGCCGCCATCGGGCAGAGGGACAGATGCCCGAAATCCCACATCGGCAGTTACTCTTCCCGCCAGCGTTCAGTTTTCGAACCGACCAGCACCACCCTCCGTAGCTTCGTGTTCCCTCCCCACGACAGTGCAGGACGTTGGGGTTGAACACCTCTGTGCACCTCACTGTGTATCGGATGTCTCCCTGCGCTTTCCGCCCGCAGTCTAAAGGCTGGTGAATTCATCGATGTAAACTGTCCCGTAATTAGGGTCACGGTAAATCTGCGGTCAGAGCATCTGACTCCGCGGCCTATCTCAATAATAAATTACTTCCCCCCCCCCCCCCCCTCAGCACAGTAACGCCAGGAGCTCTCTGCACCATAACAGACTTTGATATCTTGCTCTAATTGTGGCTTTTCATGAGTCATTCATACTGAATAGTTTTTTTCTTGTGAATGCTGTTTATCTGATAGGACAGTTCTGTGCAAAAGCCTTTGGCAAATGTACATCGCTGGGGTACTCAAGACTTTTGCACAGTACTGGAGTCATTTTATGTATCGCACTGTACCGCTGTCGCAAAAAATAAACAAATTTCCTGACGTGTGTGAGTGATGGTAAACATGATTCTGATCTGGGTCTCTGTTGTGGACTGAGAGTGGGAAGGGGGCAGGGAGAGGGGAATCATGGTTGGGAAAAGGGGAAGGGAGAGGGGAGGGAGCGGGAAGCACCAGAGAAACATTCTGCAATGATCAATATTCCTGGATTTCAGTGTTTTAAAAGAGATAGAGGGCTAGACAAAGGGGAGGAGGGGTGGCATTACTGGTCAGGGATACTATTACAGCTACAGAAAGGGTGTAATGGAGCAGGATCCTCTTTTGAGTCAGGAACAGGAAGGGAGCAGTTACTCTATCGGGAGTATTCTCTCGGCCCCCTGGTAGCAGCAGAGGTACCGAGGAGCAGATTGGGAGGCAGATTTTGGAAAGGTGCAAAAAATAGCAGGGTTGTTATCACGGGTGACTTTAATTTCCCTAATATTGATTGGCACCTGATTAGTTCCAATGGTTTAGATGGTGCAGAGTCTGTTCAGTGTGTCCAGGATGGGTTCCTGTTACAGTATGTTGACAGGCCAACTAGGGGGAATGCCATATTGGATAACTCTCACTAATTTTTATAGGTGCACCGTAGAAAGCATTCGTCTAGGGTGCATCACAACCTGGTATGGAAGTTGTCCTGTCCAAGACTGGAAGAAGCTGCAGAAGATCGTGAACATAGCCCAGCACATCACACAAACCAATCTTCCATCCTTGGACTCACTTTACACCGCACGCTGTCAGAGCAGAGCTGCCAGGATAATCAAGGACACGACCCACCCAGCCAACACACTTTTTGTCCCACTTCCCTCCGGGAGAAGGTTCAGGAGCTTGAAGATTGGTACGGCCAGATTTGGGAACAGCTTCTTTCCAACTGTGATAAGACTGCTGAACGGATCCTGACCCGGATCTGGGCCGTACCTTCCAAATATCCAGACCTGACTTGCACTGCCTTACTTTCCCTTTTCTATTGTCTAATTATGATTTATAATTTAAATTTTTATTATATTTACTTTGATTTGTACTTCAGGGAGCGCGAATCGCAGAAACAACTATCACTGTGATGATTGTACCCTCTAGTATCAATTGTTTGGTGACAATAAAGTACTTGTATTTGTAATGAACCGGGTCAGGTCACAGATCTGTCAGTGGGTGAGCATCTGGGGGACAGTGATCACCGCTCCCTGGCCTTTAGCATTATCATGGAAAAAGATAGAAGCAGAGAGGGCAGGAAAATTTTTAATTGGAGAAGGGCAAATTATGAGGCTATAAGGCTAGAACTTGCAGGTGTGAATTGGGATGATGTTTTTGCAGGGAAATGTACTATGGACATGTGGTCGATGTCCCCTTGTTCAAAAAAGGTAGTAGGGATAGTCCAGGTAATTATAGACCAGTGAGCCTTACGTCTGTGGTGGGAAAGCTGTTGGAAAAGATTCTTAGAGATAGGATCTATGGGCATTTAGAGAATCATGGTCTGATCAGGGACAGTCAGCATGGTTTTGTGAAGGACAGATCGTGCCTAACAAGCCCGATAGAGTTCTTTGAGGAGGTGACCAGGCATATAGATGAGGGTAGTGCAGTGGATGTGATCTACATGGATTTTAGTAAGGCATTTGACAAGGTTCCACACGGTAGGCTTATTCAGAAAGTCAGAAGGCATGGGATCCAGGGAAGTTTGGCCAGGTGGATTCAGAATTGGCTTGCCTGCAGAAGGCAGAGGGTCGTGGTGGAGGGAGTACATTCAGATTGGAGGGTTTTGACTAGTGGTGTCCCACAAGGATCTGTTCTG
>NW_026780721.1:12500-27591 GCF_030144855.1 Hypanus sabinus | reverse complement strand
CACACAGACACACACACTCACTCACATACACACCACACACTCACACATACTCACACACAGACACACATACACACAGAAACACTCACACACAGACACACATACACACACACACTCACACATAAACACTCACACACAGACACACACACTCACACATACTCACACACAGACACACATACACACAGAAACACTCACACACAGACACACATACACCACACACTCACACATAAACACTCACACACAGACACACATACACACACAAACACTCACACACAGACACACACACTCACTCACATACACACACACTCACACACAGACACACATACAACACACAAACACACACACAGACACACACACACACACACAAACACACACAGAGACACACACACACTCACACACACATAAACACTCACACACAGACACACATACACACGCAAACACTCACACACAGACACACACACACTCACACACACATAAACACTCACACACAGACAGACACACTCACACACGCGCATACGCACACACACAGACACACACATACCACTCAGCACACAGAACACAACACACACTCACACACACAATACACACACACACACTCACACACAGACACACACACACATAAACACTCACACACAGACACACATACACACGACAAACACTCACACACAGACACACACACTCACTCACATACACACACACACTCACACATACTCACACACAGACACACATACAAACAAGAAACACTCACACACAGACACACAAACACACACACACTCACACATAAAACACTCACACACAGACACACATACACACACAAACACTCACACACAGACACACACACTCACTCACACACACATAAACACTCACACCACAGACACACATACACACACAAACACTCACACACAGACACACACACACTCACACACACATAAACACTCACACACAGACACACACACTCACACACACACATACGCACACACACAGACACACACACTAACTCACATACACACATACACTCACACACAGACACACACACACTCACACACACATACACACACACACTCACACACAAATACTCACACACACATAAACACTCACACACAGACACACATACACACACAAACACTCACACACAGACACACACACACAAACACTCACACACACATAAACACTCACACACAGACACACATACACACACACTCACACACACATAAACACTCACACACAGACACACATACACACACAAACACTCACACACAGACACACACACTCACTCACACACACACACACACACTCACAGATAAACACTCACACACAGACACACATACACACAGCAAACACACACACACAGACACACACACACACACACTCACACACAGACACACTCACACACACATAAACACTCACACACAGACACACACAAACACTCACACACAGACACACACACACTCACACACACATACACACACACACTCACACACAAACACATAAACACTCACACACAGACACACATACACACACAAACACTCACACACATACACACACACATAAACACTCACACACAGACACACATACACACACAAACAACTCACACACAGACACACACACTCACTCACATACACACACACACTCACACATACTCACACACAGACACACATACACACAGAAACACTCACACACAGACACACATACACACACACACTCACTACACATAAACACTCACACACAGACACACATACACACACAAACACTCACACACAGACACACACTCACACTCACACACACATAAACACTCACACACAGACAGACACACACACACACTCACACACACAAATACGCACACACACAGACACACACACTCACTCACATACACACATACACTCACACACAGACACACACACACTCACACACACATAAACACTCACACACAGACACACATACACACACAAATGCTCACACACAGACACACACACACTCACACACACATACGCACACACACAGACACACACACACTCACATACACACATACACTCACACACAGACACACACACACTCAACACACACTCACTCACACACAGACACACATACACAGCACACACTCACACATACACACACACAGACAGGCACACATACACCATCCACTCACACACACACTCACACACTCACACATAAACACTCACACAGACACACATACACACACAAACACACACACACACAGACACACACACACACACTCACACACAGACACACACACACTCACACACACATAAACACTCACACACAGACACACATACACTCACACACAGAACACATAAACACTCACACACAGACACACGTACACACACAAACACTCACACATACACACACACACTCACACACACACATACGCACACACACAGACACACACACTCACTCACATACACACATACACTCACACACAGACCACACACACTCACACACCATAAACACTCACACACAGACACACATACACACACAAACACTCACACACAGACACACACACACAAACACTCACACACACATAAACACTCACACACAGCCACACATACACACACAAACACTCACACACAGACACACACACTCACTCACATACACACACACACTCACACATAAACACTCACACACAGACACACATACACACACAAACACTCACACACAGACACACACACTCACTCACATACACACACACTCACACATAAACACTCACACACAGACACACATACACACACAAACACTCACACACAGACACACACACTCACTCACATACACACACACACACTCACACATAAACACTCACACAGACCCACATACACACACAAACACACACACACAGACACACACACACACACACTCACACACAGACCACACACAGACGCACACACACATAAACACTCACACACAGACACACATACACTCACACACAAAACACATAAACACTCACACACAGACACACATACACACACAAACACTCACACACATACACACACAAACACTCACACACAGACACACACACTCACTCACTCACATACACACACACACTCACACATACTCACACACAGACACACATACACACAGAAACACTCACACACAGACACACATACACACACACTCAAACATAAACACTCACACACAGACACACAAACACACACAAACACTCAACACAGACACACACACTCACTCACATACACACACACTCACACACAGACACACATACACACACAAACACACACACAGACACACACACACACACACACAAACACACACACAGACACACACACACTCACACACACATAAACACTCACAACACAGACACACATACACACTCAAACACTCACACACAGACACACACACACTCACACACACATAAACACTCACCACAGACACACACACTCACACACACGCATACGCACACACACAGACACACACACACACTCACATACACACATACACTCACACACAGGACACACACACACTCACACACACATACACACACACACTCACACACAGACACACACACACATAAACACTCACACACAGACACAAATACACACACAAACACTCACACACAGACACACACACTCACTCACATACACACACACACTCACAGCATACTCACACACAGACACACATACAAACAGAAACACTCACACACAGACACACATACACACACACTCACACATAAACACTCACACACAGACACACATACACACACAAACACTCACACACAGGCACACACACTCACTCACACACACACATAAACACTCACACACAGACACACATACACACACAAACACTCACACACAGACACACACACTCACACACACACATACGCACACACACAGACACACACACTAACTCACATACACACATACACTCACACACAGACACACGACACACTCACACACACATACACACACACACACACACAAATACTCACACACACATAAACACTCACACACAGACACACATACACACACAAACACTCACACACAGACACACACACACAAACACTCACACACACATAAACACTCACACACAGACACACATACACACACACTCACACACACATAAACACTCACACACAGACACACATACACACACAAACACTCACACACAGACACACACACTCACTCACTCACACACACACACACACACACTCACAGATAAACACTCACACACAGACACACATACACACACAAACACACACACACAGACACACACACACACACTCACACACAGACACACTCACACACATAAACACTCACAGCACAGACACACATACACACGCAAACACTCACACACAGACACACACACACTCACACACACATACACACACACACTCACACACAAACACATAAACACTCACACACAGACACACATACACACACAAACACTCACACACATACACACACACATAAACACTCACACACAGACACACATACACACACAAACACTCACACACAGACACACACACTCACTCACATACACACAACACACTCACACATACTCACACACACAGACACACATACACACATAAACACTCACACACAGACACACACACCACAAACACTCACACACACATAAACACTCACACACAGACACACATACACACACAAACACTCACACACAGACACACACACTCACTCACATACACACACACACACTCACACATAAACACTCACACACAGACACACATACACTCACACACAAACACATAAACACTCGACACACAGACACACATACACACACAAACACTCACACACATACACACACACACTCACACACACACATACGCACACACACAGACACACACACTCACTCACATACACACATACACTCACACACAGACACACAATCACTCACACACACATAAACACTCACACACAGACACACATACACACACAAACACTCACACACAGACACACACTCACTCACATACACACACACTCACACACAGACACACATACACACACAAACACACACACAGACACAAACACACACACACACAAACACACACACAGACACACACACACTCACACACACATAAACACTCACACACAGACACACATACACAAGCAAACACTCACACACAGACACACACACACACTCACACACACATAAACACTCACACACAGACACACACACTCACACACACGCATACGCACACACACAGACACACACACACACTCACATACACACATACACTCACACACAGACACACACACACTCACACACACATACACACACACACACTCACACACAGACACACACACACATAAACACTCACACACAGACACACATACACACACAAACACTCACACACAGACACACACACTCACTCACATACACACACACACTCACACATACTCACACACAGACACACATACAAACAGAAACACTCACACACAGACACACATACACACACACTCACACATAAACACTCACACACAGACACACATACACACACAAACACTCACACACAGGCACACACACTCACTCACACACACATAAACACTCACACACAGACACACACACTCACACACACGCATACGCACACACACAGACACACACACACACTCACATACACACATACACTCACACACAGACACACACACACTCACACACACATACACACACACACACTCACACACAGACACACACACACATAAACACTCACACACAGACACACATACACACACAAACACTCACACACAGACACACACACTCACTCACATACACACACACACTCACACATACTCACACACAGACACACATACAAACAGAAACACTCACACACAGACACACATACACACACACTCACACATAAACACTCACACACAGACACACATACACACACAAACACTCACACACAGGCACACACACTCACTCACACACACATAAACACTCACACACAGACACACATACACACACAAACACTCACACACAGACACACACACACTCACACACACATAAACACTCACACACAGACACACACACTCACACACACACATACGCACACACACAGACACACACACTAACTCACATACACACATACACTCACACACAGACACACACACACTCACACACACATACAGACACACACTCACACACAAATACTCACACACACATAAACACTCACACACAGACACACATACACACACAAACACTCACACACAGACACACACACACAAACACTCACACACACATAAACACTCACACACAGACACACATACACACACACTCACACACACATAAACACTCACACACAGACACACATACACACACAAACACTCACACACAGACACATACACTCACTCACACACACACACACACACACACACTCACAGATAAACACTCACACACAGACACACATACACACACAAACACACACACACAGACACACACACACACACTCACACACAGACACACTCACACACATAAACACTCACACACAGACACACATACACACGCAAACACTCACACACAGACACACACACATAAACACTCACACACAGACACACATACACACACAAACACTCACACACAGACACACACACTCACTCACATTCACACACACACTCACACATACTCACACACAGACACACATACACACATAAACACTCACACACAGACACACACACACAAACACTCACACACACATAAACACTCACACACAGACACACATACACACACAAACACTCACACACAGACACACACACTCACTCACATACACACACACACACTCACACATAAACACTCACACACAGACACACATACACACACAAACACACACACACAGACACACACACACACACTCACACACAGACACACACACACTCACACACACATAAACACTCACACACAGACACACATACACACACAAACACTGACACACAGACACACACACTCACACACACACATACACACACACACTCACACACAAACACATAAACACTCACACACAGACACACATACACACACAAACACATACGCACACACACAGACACACACACTCACTCACATACACACATACACTCACACACAGACACACACACACTCACACACACATACACACACACACTCACACACAAATACTCACACACACATAAACACTCACACACAGACACACATACACACATAAACACTCACACACAGACACACACACACAAACACTCACACACACATAAACACTCACACACAGACACACATACACACACAAACACTCACACACAGACACACACACTCACTCACATACACACACACACACTCACACATAAACACTCACACACAGACACACATACACACACAAACACACACACACTGACACACACACACACACACTCACACACAGACACACATACACACACAAACACTCACACACAGACACACACACACTCACACACACATACACACACACACTCACACACAAACACATAAACACTCTCACACAGACACACATACACACACAAACACTCACACACATACACACACACAAAAAAACACTCACACACAGACACACATACACACAGAAACACTCACACACAGACACACACACTCACTCACATACACACACACACTCACACATACTCACACACAGACACACATACACACAGAAACACTCACACACAGACACACATACACACACACACTCACACATAAACACTCACACACAGACACACATACACACACAAACACTCACAAACAGACACACACACACATAAACACTCACACACAGACACACACATACTCACACACACACATACGCACACACACAGACACACACACTCACTCACATACACACATACACTCACACACAGACACACACACACTCACACACACATAAACACTCACACACAGACACATACACACACAAATGCTCACACACAGACACACACACACTCACACACACATACGCACACACACAGACACACACAGACTCACATACACACATACACTCACACACAGACACACACACACTCACACACACACTCACTCACACACAGACACACATACACACACACACTCACACATACACACACACAGACAGGCACACATACACACACACTCACACACACACTCACACACTCACACATAAACACTCACACAGACACACATACACACAAACACACACACACACAGACACACACACACACACTCACACACAGACACACACACACTCACACACACATAAACACTCACACACAGACACACATACACTCACACACAAACACATAAACACTCACACACAGACACACATACACACACAAACACTCACACACATACACACACACACTCACACACACACATACGCACACACACAGACACACACACTCACTCACATACACACATACACTCACACACAGACACACAATCACTCACACACACATAAACACTCACACACAGACACACATACACACACAAACACTCACACACAGACACACACAAACACTCACACACACATAAACACTCACACACAGACACACATACACACACAAACACTCACACACAGACACACACACTCACTCACATACACACACACACTCACACATAAACACTCACACACAGACACACATACACACAAAATCACTCACACACAGACACACACACTCACTCACATACACACACACACTCACACATAAACACTCACACAGACACACATACACACACAAACACACACACACACAGACACACACACACACACTCACACACAGACACACACACACTCACACACACATAAACACTCACACACAGACACACATACACACACAAACACTCACACACATACACACACACACATAAACACACACACAGACACACATACACACACAAACAATCACACACAGACACACACACTCACTCACATACACACACACACTCACACATACTCACACACAGACACACATACACACAGAAACACTCACACACAGACACACATACACACACACACTCACACATAAACACTCACACACAGACACAGATACACACACAAACACTCACACACAGACACACACACTCACTCACATACACACACACACTCACACATAAACACTCACACACAGACACACATACACACACAAACACTCACACACAGACACACACACTCACTCACATACACACACACACACTCACACATAAACACTCACACAGACACACATACACACACAAACACACACACACAGACACACACACACACACTCACACACAGACACACACACACTCACACACACATAAACACTCACACACAGACACACATACACTCACACACAAACACATAAACACTCACACACAGACACACATACACACACAAACACTCACACACATACACACACACATAAACACTCACACACAGACACAGATACACACACAAACACTCACACACAGACACACACACTCACTCACATACACTCACACACTCACACATACTCACACACAGACACACATACACACAGAAACACTCACACACAGACACACATACACACACACACTCACACATAAACACTCACACACAGACACACATACACACACAAACACTCACACACAGACACACACACTCACTCACATACACACACACACTCACACACAGACACACACACACAAACACTCAAACACAGACACACACACACTCACACACACATAAACACTCACACACAGACACACATACACACACAAACACTCACACACAGACACACACTCACACACACATAAACACTCACACACAGACACACACACTCACACACACACATACGCACACACACAGACACACACACTCACTCACATACACACATACACTCACACACAGACACACACACACTCACACACACATACACACACACACTCACACACAAATACTCACACACACATAAACACACACACAGACACACATACACACATAAACACTCACACACAGACACACACACACAAACACTCACACACACATAAACACTCACACACAGACACACATACACACACATAAACACTCACACACAGACACACATACACACACAAACACTCACACACAGACACACACACTCACTCACATACACACACACACTCACACATACTCACACACAGACACACATACACACAGAAACACTCACACACAGACACACATACACACACACACTCACACATAAACACTCACACACAGACACACATACACACACAAACACTCACAAACAGACACACACACACATAAACACTCACACACAGACACACACATACTCACACACACACATACGCACACACACAGACACACATACACTCACACACAGACACACACACACTCACACACACATAAACACTCACACACAGACACACATACACACACAAATGCTCACACACAGACACACACACACTCACACACACATACGCACACACACAGACACACACACACTCACATACACACATACACTCACACACAGACACACACACACTCACACACACACTCACTCACACACAGACACACATACACACACACACTCACACATACACACACACAGACAGGCACACATACACACACACTCACACACTCACACATAAACACTCACACAGACACACATACACACACACACACACACAGACACACACACACACACTCACACACAGACACACACACACTCACACACACATAAACACTCACACACAGACACACATACACTCACACACAAACACATAAACACTCACACACAGACACACATACACACACACACTCACACACACACATACGCACACACACAGACACACACACTCACTCACTCACATACACACATACACTCACACACAGACACACACACACACTCACACACACATAAACACTCACACACAGACACACATACACACACAAACACTCACACACAGACACACACACACAAACACGCACACACACATAAACACTCACACACAGCCACACATACACACACAAACACTCACACACAGACACACACACTCACTCACATACACACACACACTCACACATAAACACTCACACACAGACACACATACACACACAAACACTCACACACAGACACACACACTCACTCACATACACACACACACACTCACACATAAACACTCACACAGACACACATACACACACAAACACACACACACAGACACACACACACACACTCACTCACAGACACACACACACTCACACACACATAAACACTCACACACAGACACACATACACTCACACACAAACACATAAACACTCACACACAGACACACATACACACACAAACACTCACACACATACACACACACATAAACACTCACACACAGACACAGATACACACACAAACACTCACACACAGACACACACACTCACTCACATACACTCACACACTCACACATACTCACACACAGACACACATACACACAGAAACACTCACACACAGACACACATACACACACACACTCACACATAAACACTCACACACAGACACACATACACACACAAACACTCACACACAGACACACACACTCACTCACATACACACACACACTCACACACAGACACACACACACAAACACTCAAACACAGACAAACACACACTCACACACACATAAACACTCACACACAGACACACATACACACACAAACACTCACACACAGACACACACTCACACACACATAAACACTCACACACAGACACACACACTCACACACACACATACGCACACACACAGACACACACACTCACTCACATACACACATACACTCACACACAGACACACACACACTCACACACACATACACACACACACTCACACACAAATACTCACACACACATAAACACACACACAGACACACATACACACATAAACACTCACACACAGACACACACACACAAACACTCACACACACATAAACACTCACACACAGACACACATACACACACAAACACTCACACACAGACACACACTTACTCACATACACACACACACACTCACACATAAACACTCACACACAGACACACATACACACACAAACACACACACACAGACACACACACACACACTCGCACACAGACACACACACACTCACACACACATAAACACTCACACACAGACACACATACACACACAAACACTCACACACAGACACACACACTCACACACACACACATACACACACACACTCACACACAAACACATAAACACTCACACACAGACACACACACTCACTCACATACACACACACACTCACACATAAACACTCACACACAGACACACATACACACACAAACACACACACACAGACACACACACACAGACTCACACACAGACACACACACACTCACACACACATAAACACTCACACACAGACACACATACACACACAAACACTCACACACAGACACACACACACTCACACACACACATACACACACACACTCACACACAAACACATAAACACTCACACACAGACACACATACACACACAAACACTCAAACACATACACACACACATAAACACTCACACACAGACACACATACACACACACACTCACACATAAACACTCACACACAGACACACACACACAAACACTCACACACAGACACACACACACTCACACACACATAAACACTCACACACAGACACACATACACACACAAACACTCACACACAGACACACACACACACTCACACACACATAAACACTCACACACAGACACACACACACTCACACACACATACGCACACAGACAGACACACACACTCACTCACATACACACATACACTCACACACAGACACACACACACTCACACACACATAAACACTCACACACAGACACACATACACACACAAATGCTCACACACAGACACACACACACTCACACACACATACGCACACACACAGACACACACACACTCACATACACACATACACTCACACACAGACACACACACACTCACACACACACTCACTCACACACAGACACACATACACACACACACTCACACATACACACACAGACAGGCACACATACACACACACTCACACTTACACACTCACACACTGATACACACACACACAGACACACACAAACACTCACACACACATACACACACACACACACACACACACACACACACACACACACACACACAGAATCGGACACTCTCTCACACACACACACACAGAATCGGACACTCTCTCTCACACACACACACACAGAGACAGACAGACAGACACACACACACACACACACAGACACACACACACACACACACACACACACACACAGACACACACAGACACACACACAGACACACACACACACACACAGACACACATACATACACAGTCACAAACACACATACACAGACACACACACTCACACACACAGAATCGGACACTCTCACACACACACACACACAGACACACACACACACACACTCACACACAGAGAATCGGACACTCTCTCTCACACACACACAGACAGACAGACAGACACACACACACACACACACACACATAAACACTCACACACAGACACACATACACACACAAACACTCACACACAGACACACACACACACTCACAAACACATAAACACTCACACACAGACACACATACACACACAAACACTCACACACATACACACACACATAAACACTCACACACAGACACAGATACACACACAAACACTCACACACAGACACACACACTCACTCACATACACTCACACACTCACACATACTCACACACAGACACACATACACACAGAAACACTCACACACAGACACACATACACACACACACACACTCACACATAAAAACTCACACACAGACACACATACACACACAAACACTCACACACAGACACACACACTCACTCACATACACACACACACACTCACACACAGACACACACACAAACACTCACACACAGACACACACACACTCACACACACATAAACACTCACACACAGACACACATACACACACAAACACTCACACACAGACACACACTCACACACACATAAACACTCACACACAGACACACACACTCACACACACACATACGCACACACACAGACACACACACTCACTCACATACACACATACACTCACACACAGACACACACACACTCACACACACATACACACACACACTCACACACAAATACTCACACACACATAAACACTCACACACAGACACACATACACACATAAACACTCACACACAGACACACACACACAAACACTCACACACACATAAACACTCACACACAGACACACATACACACACAAACACTCACACACAGACACACACTTACTCACATACACACACACACACTCACACATAAACACTCACACACAGACACACATACACACACAAACACACACACACAGACACACACACACACTCGCACACAGACACACACACACTCACACACACATAAACACTCACACACAGACACACATACACACACAAACACTCACACACAGACACACACACACTCACACACACACACATACACACACACACTCACACACAAACACATAAACACTCACACACAGACACACACACTCACTCACATACACACACACACACTCACACATAAACACTCACACACAGACACACATACACACACAAACACACACACACAGACACACACACACAGACTCACACACAGACACACACACACTCACACACACATAAACACTCACACACAGACACACATACACACACAAACACTCACACACAGACACACACACACTCACACACACACATACACACACACACTCACACACAAACACATAAACACTCACACACAGACACACATACACACACAAACACTCAAACACATACACACACACATAAACACTCACACACAGACACACATACACACACACACTCACACATAAACACTCACACACAGACACACACACACACAAACACTCACACACAGACACACACACACTCACACACACATAAACACTCACACACAGACACACATACACACACAAACACTCACACACAGACACACACACACACTCACACACACATAAACACTCACACACAGACACACACACACTCACTCACACACACACATACGCACA
>NW_026780721.1:0-5000 GCF_030144855.1 Hypanus sabinus | reverse complement strand
CACACACACACACACACATAAACACTCACACACAGACACACACACACTCACACACACACATACGCACACACACAGACACACACACTCACTCACATACACACATACACTCACACACAGACACACACACACTCACACACACATAAACACTCACACACAGACACACATACACACACAAATGCTCACACACAGACACACACACACTCACACACACATACGCACACACACAGACACACACACACTCACATACACACATACACTCACACACAGACACACACACACTCACACACACACTCACTCACACACAGACACACATACACACACACACACACATACACACACACAGACAGGCACACATACACACACACTCACATACACACTCACACACTCATACACACACACACACACAGACACACACACACAAACACTCACACACACATAAACACACACACACAGCCACACATACACACACAAACACTCACACACAGACACACACACTCACTCACATACACACACACACTCACACATAAACACTCACACACAGACACACATACACACACAAACACTCACACACAGACACACACACTCACTCACATACACACACACTCACACATAAACACTCACACACAGACACACATACACACACAAACACTCACACACAGACACACACACTCACTCACATACACACACACGCACTCACACATAAACACTCACACAGACCCACATACACACACACACACACACAGACACACACACACACACACACTCACACACAGACACACACACACTCACACACACATAAACACTCACACACAGACACACATACACTCACACACAAACACATAAACACTCACACACAGGCACACATACACACACAAACACTCACACACATACACACACACATAAACACTCACACACAGACACACATACACACACAAACACTCACACACAGACACACACACTCACTCACATACACACACACACTCACACATACTCACACACAGACACACATACACACAGAAAACACTCACACACAGACACACATACACACACACACTCACACATAAACACTCACACACAGACACACATACACACACAAACACTCACACACAGACACACACACTCACTCACATACACACACACACTCACACACAGACACACACACACACAAACACTCACACACAGACACACACACACTCACACACACATAAACACTCACACACAGACACACATACACACACAAACACTCACACACAGACACACACACACACACACACATAAACACTCACACACAGACACACACACACTCACACACACACATACGCACACACACAGGACACACACACTCACTCACATACACACATACACTCACACACAGACACACACACACTCACACACACATAAACACTCACACACAGACACACATACACACACAAATGCTCACACACAGACACACACACACTCACACACACATACGCACACACACAGACACACACACACTCACATACACACATACACTCACACACAGACACACACACACTCACACACACACTCACTCACACACAGACACACATACACACACACACACACATACACACACACAGACAGGCACACATACACACACACTCACATACACACTCACACACTCATACACACACACACACACAGACACACACACACAAACACTCACACACACATAAACACACACACAGCCACACATACACACACAAACACTCACACACAGACACACACACTCACTCACATACACACACACACTCACACATAAACACTCACACACAGACACACATACACACACAAACACTCACACACAGACACACACACTCACTCACATACACACACACTCACACATAAACACTCACACACAGACACACATACACACACAAACACTCACACACAGACACACACACTCACTCACATACACACACACGCACTCACACATAAACACTCACACAGACCCACATACACACACACACACACACAGACACACACACACACACACACTCACACACAGACACACACACACTCACACACACATAAACACTCACACACAGACACACATACACTCACACACAAACACATAAACACTCACACACAGGCACACATACACACACAAACACTCACACACATTACACACACACATAAACACTCACACACAGACACAGATACACACACAAACACTCACACACAGACACACACACTCACTCACATACACACACACACTCACACATACTCACACACAGACACACATACACACAGAAACACTCACACACAGACACACATACACACACACTCACACATAAACACTCACACACAGACACACATACACACACAAACACTCACACACAGACACACACACTCACTCACATACACACACACTCACACACAGACACACATACACACACAAACACACACACAGACACACACACACACACACACACAAACACACACACAGACACACACACACTCACACACACATAAACACTCACACACAGACACACATACACACGCAAACACTCACACACAGACACACACACACTCACACACACATAAACACTCACACACAGACACACACACTCACACACACGCATACGCACACACACAGACACAACACACACACTCACATACACACATACACTCACACACAGACACACACACACTCACACACACATACACACACACACACTCACACACAGACACACATACACACACACACTCACACATAAACACTCACACACAGACACACATACACACACAAACACTCACACACAGACACACACACTCACTCACACACACATAAACACTCACACACAGACACACATACACACACAAACACTCACACACAGACACACACACACACACTCACACACACATAAACACTCACACACAGACACACACTCACACACACACATACGCACACACACTAACTCACATACACACATACACTCACAGACAGACACACACACACTCACACACACATACACACACACACTCACACACAAATACTCACACACACATAAACACTCACACCACAGACACACATACACACACAAACACTCACACACAGACACACACACACAAACACTCACACACACATAAACACTCACACACAGACACACATACACACACAAACACTCACACACAGGACACACACACTCACTCACACACACACACACACTCACAGATAAACACTCACACACAGACACACATACACACACAAACACACACACACAGACACACACACACACACACACACTCACACACAGACACACTCACCACACACATAAACACTAACACACAGACACACATACACACACAAACACTCACACACAGACACACACACACTCACACCACACATACACACACACACTCACACACAAACACATAAACACTCACACACAGACACACATACACACACAAACACTCACACACATACACACACATAAACACTCACACACAGACACACATACACACACAAACACTCACACACAGACACACACACTCACTCACATACACACACACACTCACACATACTCACACACAGACACACATACACACAGAAACACTCACACACAGACACACATACACACACACACTCACACATAAACACTCACACACAGACACACATACACACACAAACACTCACACACAGACACACACACCACACTCACACACACACAAAACACTCACACACAGACAGACACACACACACTCACACACACACATACGCACACCACACAGACAGGACACACACACACTCACACACCACATACGCACACACACAGGACACACACACTCACTCACATACACACATACACTCACACAGAGACACACACACACTCACACACCATAAACACTCACACACAGACACACATACACACACAAATGCTCACACACAGACACACACACACTCACACACACTACGCACACACACAGACACACACACACTCACATACACACATACACTCACACACAGACACACACACACTCACACACACACTCACTCACACACAGACACACATACACACACAGTCACACATACACACACACAGACAGGCACACATACACACATTCACACACACACTCACACACTCACACATAAACACTCACACAGACACACATACACACACAAACACACACACACACAGACACACACACACACACTCACACACAGACACACACACTCACACACACAAAACACTCACACACAGACACACTACACTCACACACAAACACATAAACACTCACACACAGACACACATACACACACAAACACTCACACACATACACACACACACTCACACACACATACGCACACAGACAGACACACACACTCACTCAGCATACACACATACACTCACACACAGACACACACACAACACTCACACACAGCAAAACACTCACACACAGACACACATACACACACACCACACACAGACACACACACACAAACACGCACACACAGCCTAACATCACACACCACTACACACACAAACACTCACACACAGACACACACACTCACTCACATACACACACACACTCACACATAAACACTCACACACAGACACACATACACACACAAACACTCACACACAGACACACCACTCACTCACATACACACACACACTCACACATAAACACTCACACACAGACACACATACACACACAAACACTCACACACAGACACACACTCTCACTCACATACACACACACACACTCACACATAAACACTCACACAGACACACCATACACACACAAACACACACACAGACACACACACTCACACACACATAAACACTCACACACAGACCACACATACACTCACACACAAACACATAAACACTCACACACAGACACACATACACACACAAACACTCACACACATACACACACACATAAACACTCACACACAGACACAGATACACACACAAACACTCACACACAGACACACACACTCACTCACATACACTCACAACACTCACACA
>NW_026780720.1:0-27605 GCF_030144855.1 Hypanus sabinus | reverse complement strand
CTCAGGGGGACGGGAGGAGAGATCCCTCAGGAGGGACGGGGAGGAGAGATTCCACAGGAGGGACGGGGAGGAGAGATTCCACAGGAGGGACGGGGAAGAGAGATCCCACAGGAGGAAGGGGGACGGTGAGGGGAGATCCCACAGGAGGAAGGGTGACGGGAAGGAGAGACCCCACTGGAGGAAGGGGGACGGGCAGGAGAGACCCCACAGGAGGAAGGGGGACGGGGAGGAGAGACCCCACAGGCGGAAGGGGGACGGGGACGAGATCCCACAGGCGGAAGGGGGACGGGGTGGAGAGATCCCACAGGAGGAAGGGGGACGGGGAGCAGAGATCCCAGTGGTGGAAGGGGGACGGGGAGCAGAGATCCCACAGGAGGAAGGGGGACGGGGAGGAGAGATCCTACAGGAGGAATGGGGACGGGGAGGAGAGACCCCACAGGAGGAAGGGGGACGGGGAGGAGAGACCCACAGGTGGAAGGGGGACGGGGACGAGATCCCACAGGCGGAAGGGGGACGGGGTGGAGAGATCCCACAGGAGGAAGGGGGACGGGGAGCAGAGATCCCACAGGAGGAAGGGGGACGGGGAGCAGAGATCCCACAGGAGGAAGGGGGACGGGGAGGAGATCCCACAGGAGGAAGGGGGACGGGGAGGGGACATCCCACAGCAGGAAGATGGGACGGGGAGGAGAGATCCCTCAGGGGGACGGGGACAGATCCCTCAGGAGGGACGGGGAGGAGAGATTCCACAGGAGGGGCGGGGAAGAGAGATCCCACAGGAGGAAGGTGGACGGGGAGAACAGATCCCACAGGAGGGTAGTGGACGGGGAGGAGAGTTCCCACAGGAGGAAGGGGACGGGCAGGAGAGATCCCACAGGAGGAAGGGGGATGGGCAATTGAGACCCCACAGGAGGAAGGGGGACGGGGAGGAGTGATCCCACAGGAAGAAGGAGGACGGGGAGGAGATCCCACAGGAGGAAGGGGGATGGGGAGGGGAGATCCCACAGGAGGAAGGGGGACGGGGAGGAGAGATCCCAAAGGAGGAAGGGGGACGGGGAGGAGAGACCCCACAGGAGGAAGGGGGACGGGGCCGAGAGACCCCACAGGAGGAAGAGGGACGGGGAGGAGATATCCCACTGGAGGAAGGGGGACGGGGAGGAGATATCCCACTGGAGGAAGGGGGAAGGGGACGAGATCCCACAGGAGGAAGGGGGAAGGGGACGAGATCCCACAGGAGGAAGGGGGACGGGGAGGAGAGATCCCACAGGAGGAAGGTGGACGGGGCCGAGAGATCCCACAGGAGGAAGGGGGACGGGGAGGGGAGACCCCACAGGAGGAAGGGGGAGGGAGAGGAGTTCCCACAGGAGGAAGGGGGACGGGGAGCTGAGATCCCACAGGAGGAAGGGGGACGGGGCCGAGAGACCCCACAGGAGGAAGGGGGATGGGTAGGAGAGACCCCACAGGAGGAAGGGGGATGGGGAGGAGAGATCCCACAGGAGGAAGGAGGAAGGGGACGAGATCCCACAGGAGGAAGGGGGAAGGGGCCGAGAGACCCCACAGGCGGAAGGGGGTCGGGGAGGAGAGACCCCACAGGAGGAAGGGGGACGGTGAGGAGAGATCCCACAGGAGGAAGGGGGACGGGGAGGGGAGATCCCACAGGAGGAAGGGTGACGGGAAGGAGAGACCCCACTGGAGGAAGGGGGACGGGCAGGAGAGACCCCACAGGCGGAAGGGGGACGGGGAGGAGAGACCCCACAGGCGGAAGGGGAACGGGGACGAGATCCCACAGGCGGAAGGGGGACGGGGTGGAGAGAACCCACAGGAGGAAGGGGGACGGGGAGCAGAGATCCCATAGGAGGAAGGGGGACGGGAAGCAGAGATCCCACAGGAGGAAGGGGGACAGGGAGGAGAGATCCTACAGGAGGAAGGGGGATGGGGAGGAGAGACCCCACAGGAGGAAGGGGGACGGGGAGGAGAGCCCCACAGGAGGAAGGGGGACGGGGAGGAGAGACCCCACAGGCAGAAGGGGGACGGTGACGAGATCCCACAGGCGGAAGGGGGACGGGGTGGAGAGATCCCACAGGAGGAAGGGGGACGGGGAGCAGAGATCCCAGAGGAGGAAGGGGGACGGGGAGCAGAGATCCCACAGGAGGAAGGGGGACGGGGAGCAGAGATCCCACAGGAGGAAGGGGGACGGGGAGGGGACATCCCATAGCAGGAAGATGGGACGGGGAGGAGAGACCCCACAGGCAGAAGGGGGAATGGGACGAGATCCCTCAGGCGGAAGGGGGACGGGGTGGAGAGATCCCACAGGAGGAAGGGGGACGGGGAGCAGAGATCCCAGAGGAAGGGCGACGGGGAGCAGAGATCCCACAGGAGGAAGGGGGACGGGGAGCAGAGATCCCACAGGAGGAAGGTGGATGGGGAAGAGAGATCCCACAGGAGGAAGGGGGATGGGGAGGAGAGATCCCACAGGAGGAAGGGGACGGGCAGGAGAGATCCCACAGGAGGAAGGGGGATGGGCAATTGAGACCCCACAGGAGGAAGGGGGACGGGGAGGAGTGATCCCACAGGAAGAAGGAGGACGGGGAGGAGATCCCACAGGAGGAAGGGGGATGGGGAGGGGAGATCCCACAGGAGGAAGGGGGACGGGGAGGAGAGACCCCACAGGAGGAAGGGGGACGGGGCCAAGAGACCCCACAGGAGGAAGAGGGACGGGGAGGAGATATCCCACTGGAGGAAGGGGGACGGGGAGGAGATATCCCACTGGAGGAAGGGGGAAGGGGTCGAGATCCCACAGGAGGAAGGGGGAAGGGGACGAGATCCCACAGGAGGAAGGGGGACGGGGAGGAGAGATCCCACAGGAGGAAGGTGGACGGGGCCGAGAGATCCCACAGGAGGAAGGGGGACGGGGAGGGGAGACCCCACAGGAGGAAGGGGGAGGGAGAGGAGATCCCACAGGAGGAAGGGGGACGGGGAGCTGAGATCCCACAGGAGGAAGGGGGACGGGGCCGAGAGACCCCACAGGAGGAAGGGGGATGGGTAGGAGAGACCCCACAGGAGGAAGGGGGATGGGGAGGAGAGATCCCACAGGAGGAAGGAGGAAGGGGACGAGATCCCACAGGAGGAAGGGGGAAGGGGCCGAGAGACCCCACAGGCGGAAGGGGGTCGGGGAGGAGAGACCCCACAGGAGGAAGGGGGACGGTGAGGAGAGATCCCACAGGAGGAAGGGGGACGGGGAGGGGAGATCCCACAGGAGGAAGGGTGACGGGAAGGAGAGACCCCACTGGAGGAAGGGGGACGGGCAGGAGAGACCCCACAGGCGGAAGGGGGACGGGGAGGAGAGACCCCACAGGCGGAAGGGGAACGGGGACGAGATCCCACAGGCGGAAGGGGGACGGGGTGGAGAGAACCCACAGGAGGAAGGGGGACGGGGAGCAGAGATCCCATAGGAGGAAGGGGGACGGGAAGCAGAGATCCCACAGGAGGAAGGGGGACAGGGAGGAGAGATCCTACAGGAGGAAGGGGGATGGGGAGGAGAGACCCCACAGGAGGAAGGGGGACGGGGAGGAGAGCCCCACAGGAGGAAGGGGGACGGGGAGGAGAGACCCCACAGGCAGAAGGGGGACGGGGACGAGATCCCACAGGCGGAAGGGGGACGGGGTGGAGAGATCCCACAGGAGGAAGGGGGACGGGGAGCAGAGATCCCAGAGGAGGAAGGGGGACGGGGAGCAGAGATCCCACAGGAGGAAGGGGGACGGGAAGGAGAGACCCCACTGGAGGAAGGGGGACGGGCAGGAGAGACCCCACTGGAGGAAGGGGGACGGGGAGCAGAGATCCCACAGGAGGAAGGGGGACGGGGAGGGGACATCCCATAGCAGGAAGATGGGACGGGGAGGAGAGATCCCTCAGGGGGACGGGAGGAGAGATCCCTCAGGAGGGACGGGGAGGAGAGATTCCACAGGAGGGACGGGGAGGAGAGATTCCACAGGAGGGATGGGGAAGAGAGATCCCACAGGAGGAAGGGGGACGGTGAGGGGAGATCCCACAGGAGGAAGGGTGACGGGAAGGAGAGACCCCACTGGAGGAAGGGGGACGGGCA
Source organism: Hypanus sabinus (assembly GCF_030144855.1). Taxonomy (NCBI): domain Eukaryota; kingdom Metazoa; phylum Chordata; class Chondrichthyes; order Myliobatiformes; family Dasyatidae; genus Hypanus; species Hypanus sabinus. The sequence goes on along the minus strand of NW_026780720.1, from coordinate 23,506 downwards.
GGAGAGACCCCACAGGAGGAAGGGGGACGGGGAGGAGAGACCCCACAGGCGGAAGGGGGACGGGGACGAGATCCCACAGGCGGAAGGGGGACGGGGTGGAGAGATCCCACAGGAGGAATGGGGACGGGGAGCAGAAATCCCAGTGGAGGAAGGGGGACGGGGAGCAGAGATCCCACAGGAGGAAGGGGGACGGGGAGGAGAGATCCTACAGGAGGAATGGGGACGGGGAGGAGAGACCCCACAGGAGGAAGGGGGACGGGGAGGAGAGACCCCACAGGTGGAAGGGGGACGGGGACGAGATCCCACAGGCGGAAGGGGGACGGGGTGGAGAGATCCCACAGGAGGAAGGGGGACGGGGAGCAGAGATCCCAGAGGAGGAAGGGGGACGGGGAGCAGAGATCCCACAGGAGGAAGGGGGACGGGGAGGAGATCCCACAGGAGGAAGGGGGACGGGGAGGGGACATCCCACAGCAGGAAGATGGGACGGGGAGGAGAGATCCCTCAGGGGGACGGGGAGGAGAGATCCCTCAGGAGGGACGGGGAGGAGAGATTCCACAGGAGGGGCGGGGAAGAGAGATCCCACAGGAGGAAGTTGGACGGGGAGAACAGATCCCACAGGAGGAAGGTGGATGGGGAAGAGAAATCCCACAGGAGGAAGGGGGATGGGGAGGAGAGATCCCACAGGAGGCTAGTGGACGGGGAGGAGAGTTCCCACAGGAGGAAGGGGACGGGCAGGAGAGATCCCACAGGAGGAAGGGGGATGGGCAATTGAGACCCCACAGGAGGAAGGGGGACGGGGAGGAGTGATCCCACAGGAAGAAGGAGGACGGGGAGGAGATCCCACAGGAGGAAGGGGGATGGGGAGGGGAGATCCCACAGGAGGAACGGGGACGGGGAGGAGAGACCCCACAGGAGGAAGGGGGACGGGGCCGAGAGACCCCACAGGAGGAAGAGGGACGGGGAGGAGATATCCCACTGGAGGAAGGGGGACGGGGAGGAGATATCCCACTGGAGGAAGGGGAAGGGGACGAGATCCCACAGGAGGAAGGGGGAAGGGGACGAGATCCCACAGGAGGAAGGGGGACGGGGAGGAGAGATCCCACAGGAGGAAGGTGGACGGGGCCGAGAGATCCCACAGGGGGAAGGGTGACGGGGGGGGGAGAGATCCCACAGGGGGAAGGGGGACGGGGGGAGAGACCCCACAGGGGGAAGGGGGACGGGGACGAGAGACCCCACAGGGGGAAGGGGGACGGTGAGGAGATACCCCACACGGGAAAGGCGACGGGGAGGAGAGACCCCAAAGGGGGAAGGGGGACGGGGAGGAGAGACCCCACAGGGGGTAGTGGGACGGGGAGGGGAGATCCCACAGGGGGAAGGGTGACGGGGAGGGGAGATCCCACAGGAGGAATGGGGACTGGGAGGAGGGACCCCACAGGAGGAAGGGGGACGGGGAGGAGAGATCCCACAGGAGGAAGGGGGATGGGCAATTGAGACCCCACAGGAGGAAGGGGGACGGGGAGGAGAGATCCCACAGAAAGAAGGGGGACGGGGAGGAGATCCCACAGGAGGAAGGGGGACAGGGAGGGGAGATCCCACAGGAGGAAGGGGGACGGGGACGAGAGACCCCACAGGAGGAAGGGGGACGGGGCCGAGAGACCCCAAAGGGGGAAGGCAGACGGGGAGGAGATATCCCACAGGAGGAAGGGGGACGTGGAGGATATACCCCAAAGGAGGAAGGGGGACGTGGAAGAGAGACCCCACAGGAGGAAGGAGGACTGGGAGGATAGACCCCACAGGAGGAAGGGGGACGGGGCCGAGAGACCCCACAGGAGGAAGAGGGACGGGGAGGAGATATCCCACAAGAGGAAGGGGGACGGGGAGGAGATATCCCACTGGAGGAAGGGGGAAGGGGACGAGATCCCACAGGAGGAAGGGGGAAGGGGACGAGATCCCACAGGAGGAAGGGGGACGGGGCCGAGAGACCCCACAGGCGGAAGGGGGACGGGGAGGAGAGATCCCACAGGAGGAAGGTGAACGGGGGGAGAGATCCCACAGGGGGAAGGGGGACGGGGGGGAGAGATCCCACAGGGGGAAGGGGGACGGGGGGAGAGATCCCACAGGGGGAAGGGGGATGGGGACGAGAGACCCCACAGGGGGAAGGGGGACGGGGAGGAGAGACCCCACAGGGGGAAGGGGGACGGGGAGGAGAGACCCCACAGGGGGTAGTGGGACGGGGAGGGGAGATCCCACAGGGGTAAGGGGGACAGGGAGGGGAGATCCCACAGGGGGTAGGGGCACGGGGATCCCACAGGGGGAAGGGGGATGTGGAGGAGAGACCCCACAGGAGGAAGGGGGACAGGGAGGAGAGACCCCAAAGGAGGAAGGGGGACGGGGAGGAGAGACCCCACAGGAGGAAGGGGGACGGGGCCGAGAGGCCCCACAGGAGGAAGAGGGACGTGGAGGAGATATCCCACAGGAGGAAGGGGGACGGGGAGGAGATATCCCACTGGAGGAAGGGGGAAGGGGACGAGATCCTACAGGAGGAAGGGGGAAGGGGACGAGATCCCACAGGAGGAAGGAGGACGGGGCCGAGAGACCCCACAGGCGGAAGGGGGTCGGGGAGGAGAGACCCCACAGGAGGAAGGGGGACGGTGAGGAGAGATCCCACAGGAGGAAGGGGGACGGGGAGGGGAGATCCCACAGGAGGAAGGGTGACGGGAAGTAGAGACCCCACTGGAGGAAGGGGGACGGGCAGGAGAGACCCCACAGGCGGAAGTGGACGGGAAGGAGAGACCCCACAGGCGGAAGGGGAACGGGGATGAGATCCCACAGGCGGAAGGGGGACGGGTTGGAGAGAACCCACAGGAGGAAGGGGGACGGGGAGCAAAGATCCCATAGGAGGAAGGGGGACGGGAAGCAGAGATCCCACAGGAGGAAGGGGGACAGGGAGGAGAGATCCTACAGGAGGAAGGGGGATGGGGAGGAGAGACCCCACAGGAGGAAGGGGGACGGGGAGGAGAGCCCCACAGGAGGAAGGGGGACGGGGAGGAGAGACCCCACAGGCAGAAGGGGGACGGGGACGAGATCCCACAGGCGGAAGGGGGACGGGGTGGAGAGATCCCACAGGAGGAAGGGGGACGGGGAGCAGAGATCCCAGAGGAGGAAGGGGGACGGGGAGCAGAGATCCCACAGGAGGAAGGGGGACGGGGAGCAGAGATCCCACAGGAGGAAGGGGGACGGGGAGGGGACATCCCATAGCAGGAAGATGGGACGGGGTGGAGAGATCCCTCAGGGGGACGGGAGGAGAGATCCCTCAGGAGGGACGGGGAGGAGAGATTCCACAGGAGGGACGGGGAGGAGAGATTCCACAGAAGGGACGGGGAAGAGAGATCCCACAGGAGGAAGGGGGACGGTGAGGGGAGATCCCACAGGAGGAAGGATGACGGGAAGGAGAGACCCCACTGGAGGAAGGGGGACGGGCAGGAGAGAACCCACAGGAGGAAGGGGGACGGGGAGGAGAGACCCCACAGGCGGAAGGGGGACGGGGACGAGATCCCACAGGCGGAAGGGGGACGGGGTGGAGAGATCCCACAGGAGGAAGGGGGACGGGGAGCAGAGATCCCAGTGGAGGAAGGGGGACGGGGAGCAGAGATCCCACAGGAGGAAGGGGGACGGGGAGGAGATCCCACAGGCGGAAGGGGGACGGGGTGGAGAGATCCCACAGGAGGAAGGGGGACGGGGAGCAGAGATCCCAGTGGAGGAATGGGGACGGGGAGGAGAGACCCCACAGGAGGAAGGGGGACGGGGAGGAGAGACCCCACAGGTGGAAGGGGGACGGGGACGAGATCCCACAGGCGGAAGGGGGACGGGGTGGAGAGATCCCACAGGAGGAAGGGGGACGGGGAGCAGAGATCCCAGAGGAGGAAGGGGGACGGGGAGCAGAGATCCCACAGGAGGAAGGGGGACGGGGAGCAGAGATACCACAGGAGGAAGGGGGACGGGGAGGGGACATCCCAGAGCAGGAAGATGGGACGGGGAGGAGAGATCCCTCAGGGGGACGGGGAGGAGAGATCCCTCAGGAGGGACGGGGAGGAGAGATTCCACAGGAGGGGCGGGGAAGAGAGATCCCACAGGAGGAAGGTGGACGGGGAGAACAGATCCCACAGGAGGAAGGTGGATGGGGAAGAGAGATCCCACAGGAGGAAGGGGGACGGGGAGGAGAGTTCCCACAGGAGGAAGGGGACGGGCAGGAGAGATCCCACAGGAGGAAGGGGGATGGGCAATTGAGACCCCACAGGAGGAAGGGGGACGGGGAGGAGTGATCCCACAGGAAGAAGGAGGACGGGGAGGAGATCCCACAGGAGGAAGGGGGATGGGGAGGGGAGATCCCACAGGAGGAAGGGGGACGGGGCCGAGAGACCCCACAGGAGGAAGAGGGACGGGGAGGAGATATCCCACTGGAGGAAGGGGGACGGGGAGGAGATATCCCACTGGAGGAAGGGGGAAGGGGACGAGATCCCACAGGAGGAAGGGGGAAGGGGACGAGATCCCACAGGAGGAAGGGGGACGGGGAGGAGAGATCCCACAGGAGGAAGGTGGACGGGGCCGAGAGATCCCACAGGGGGAAGGGGGACGGGGGGGAGAGATCCCACAGGGGGAAGGGGGACGGGGGGAGAGACCCCACAGGGGGAAGGGGGACGGGGACGAGAGACCCCATAGGGGGAAGGGGGACGGTGAGGAGATACCCCACACGGGAAAGGCGACGGGGAGGAGAGACCCCAAAGGGGGAAGGGGGACGGGGAGGAGAGACCCCACAGGGGGTAGTGGGACGGGGAGGGGAGATCCCACAGGGGGAAGGGTGACGGGGAGGGGAGATCCCACAGGAGGAATGGGGACTGTGAAGAGGGACCCCACAGGAAGAAGGGGGACGGGGAGGAGAGATCCCACAGGAGGAAGGGGGATGGGCAATTGAGACCCCACAGGAGGAAGGGGGACGGGGAGGAGAGATCCCACAGGAAGAAGGGGGACGGGGAGGAGATCCCACAGGAGGAAGGGGGACAGGGAGGGGAGATCCCACAGGAGGAAGGGGGACGGGGCCGAGAGACCCCAAAGGGGGAAGGCAGACGGGGAGGAGATATCCCACAGGAGGAAGGGGGACGTGGAGGATATACCCCAAAGGAGGAAGGGGGACGTGGAAGAGAGACCCCACAGGAGGAAGGAGGACTGGGAGGATAGACCCCACAGGAGGAAGGGGGACGGGGCCGAGAGACCCCACAGGAGGAAGAGGGACGGGGAGGAGATATCCCACAAGAGGAAGGGGGACGGGGAGGAGATATCCCACTGGAGGAAGGGGGAAGGGGACGAGATCCCACAGGAGGAAGGGGGAAGGGGACGAGATCCCACAGGAGGAAGGGGGACGGGCCGAGAGACCCCACAGGCGGAAGGGGGACGGGGAGGAGAGATCCCACAGGAGGAAGGTGAACGGGGGGGAGAGATCCCACAGGGGGAATGGGGACGGGGGGAGAGATCCCACAGGGGGAAGGGGGACGGGGGGAGAGATCCACAGGGGGAAGGGGGATGGGGACTAGAGACCCCACAGGGGGAAGGATGACGGGGAGGAGAGACCCCACAGGGGGAAGGGGGACGGGGAGGAGAGACCCCACAGGGGGTAGTGGGACGGGGAGGGGAGATCCCACAGGGGTAAGGGGGACAGGGAGGGGAGATCCCACAGGGGGTAGGGGCACGGGGATCCCACAGGGGGAAGGGGGACGTGGAGGAGAGACCCCACAGGAGGAAGGGGGACAGGGAGGAGAGACCCCAAAGGAGGAAGGGGGACGGGGAGGAGAGACCCCACAGGAGGAAGGGGGACGGGGCCGAGAGGCCCCACAGGAGGAAGAGGGACGTGGAGGAGATATCCCACAGGAGGAAGGGGGACGGGGAGGAGATATCCCACTGGAGGAAGGGGGAAGGGACGAGATCCTACAGGAGGAAGGGGGAAGGGGACGAGATCCCACAGGAGGAAGGAGGACGGGGCCGAGAGACCCCACAGGCGGAAGGGGGTCGGGGAGGAGAGACCCCACAGGAGGAAGGGGGACGGTGAGGAGAGATCCCACAGGAGGAAGGGGGACGGGGAGGGGAGATCCCACAGGAGGAAGGGTGACGGGAAGGAGAGACCCCACTGGAGGAAGGGGAACGGGCAGGAGAGACCCCACAGGCGGAAGTCGACGGGAAGGAGAGACCCCACAGGCGGAAGGGGAACGGGGACGAGATCCCACAGGCGGAAGGGGGACGGGGTGGAGAGAACCCACAGGAGGAAGAGGGACGACGGGGAGCAGAGATCCCATAGGAGGAAGGGGGATGGGAAGCAGAGATCCCACAGGAGGAAGGGGGACAGGGAGGAGAGATCCTACAGGAGGAAGGGGGATGGGGAGGAGAGACCCCACAGGATGAAGGGGGACGGGGAGGAGAGCCCCACAGGAGGAAGGGGGACGGGGAGGAGAGACCCCACAGGCAGAAGGGGGACGGGGACGAGATCCCACAGGCGGAAGGGGGACGGGGTGGAGAGATCCCACAGGAGGAAGGGGGACGGGGAGCAGAGATCCCAGAGGAGGAAGGGGGACGGGGAGCAGAGATCCCACAGGAGGAAGGGGGACGGGGAGCAGAGATCCCACAGGAGGAAGGGGGACGGGGAGGGGACATCCCATAGCAGGAAGATGGGACGGGGAGGAGAGATCCCACAGGAGGAAGAGGGACGGGGAGGAGATATCCCACAAGAGGAAGGGGGACGGGGAGGAGATATCCCACTGGAGGAAGGGGGAAGGGGACGAGATCCCACAGGAGGAAGGGGGAAGGGGACGAGATCCCACAGGAGGAAGGGGGACGGGCCGAGAGACCCCACAGGCGGAAGGGGGACGGGGAGGAGAGATCCCACAGGAGGAAGGTGAACGGGGGGGAGAGATCCCACAGGGGGAAGGGGGACGGGGGGGAGAGATCCCACAGGGGGAAGGGGGACGGGGGGAGAGATCCCACAGGGGGAAGGGGGATGGGGACGAGAGACCCCACAGGGGGAAGGATGACGGGGAGGAGAGACCCCACAGGGGGAAGGGGGACGGGGAGGAGAGACCCCACAGGGGGTAGTGGGACGGGGAGGGGAGATCCCACAGGGGTAAGGGGGACAGGGAGGGGAGATCCCACAGGGGGTAGGGGCACGGGGATCCCACAGGGGGAAGGGGGACGTGGAGGAGAGACCCCACAGGAGGAAGGGGGACAGGGAGGAGAGACCCCAAAGGAGGAAGGGGGACGGGGAGGAGAGACCCCACAGGAGGAAGGGGGACGGGCCGAGAGGCCCCACAGGAGGAAGAGGGACGTGGAGGAGATATCCCACAGGAGGAAGGGGGACGGGGAGGAGATATCCACTGGAGGAAGGGGGAAGGGGACGAGATCCTACAGAGGAAGGGGGGAAGGGGACGAGATCCCACAGGAGGAAGGAGGACGGGGCCGAGAGACCCCACAGGCGGAAGGGGGTCGGGGAGGAGAGACCCCACAGGAGGAAGGGGGACGGTGAGGAGAGATCCCACAGGAGGAAGGGGGACGGGGAGGGGAGATCCCACAGGAGGAAGGGTGACGGGAAGGAGAGACCCCACTGGAGGAAGGGGGACGGGCAGGAGAGACCCACAGGCGGAAGTGGACGGGAAGGAGAGACCCCACAGGCGGAAGGGGAACGGGGACGAGATCCCACAGGCGGAAGGGGGACGGGGTGGAGAGAACCCACAGGAGGAAGGGGGACGGGGAGCAGAGATCCCATAGGAGGAAGGGGGACTGGAAGCAGAGATCCCACAGGAGGAAGGGGGACAGGGAGGAGAGATCCTACAGGAGGAAGGGGGATGGGGAGGAGAGACCCCACAGGAGGAAGGGGGACGGGAGGAGAGCCCACAGGTGGAAGGGGGACGGGGAGGAGAGACCCCACAGGCAGAAGGGGGACGGGGACGAGATCCCACAGGCGGAAGGGGGACGGAGTGGAGAGATCCCACAGGAGGAAGGGGGACGGGGAGCAGAGATCCCAGAGGAGGAAGGGGGACGGGGAGCAGAGATCCCACAGGAGGAAGGGGGACGGGGAGCAGAGATCCCACAGGAGGAAGGGGGACGGGGAGGGGACATCCCATAGCAGGAAGATGGGACGGGGAGGAGAGATCCCTCAGGGGGACGGGAGGAGAGATCCCTCAGGAGGGACGGGGAGGAGAGATTCCACAGGAGGGACGGGGAGGAGAGATTCCACAGGAGGGACGGGGAAGAGAGATCCCACAGGAGGAAGGGGGACGGTGAGGGGAGATCCCACAGGAGGAAGGGTGACGGGAAGGAGAGACCCCACTGGAGGAAGGGGGACGGGCAGGAGAGACCCCACAGGAGGAAGGGGGACGGGGAGGAGAGACCCCACAGGCGGAAGGGGGACGGGGACGAGATCCCACAGGCGGAAGGGGGACGGGGTGGGAGAGATCCCACAGGAGGAAGGGGGACGGGGAGCAGAGATCCCAGTGGAGGAAGGGGGACGGGGAGCAGAGATCCCACAGGAGGAAGGGGGACGGGGAGGAGAGATCCTACAGGAGGAATGGGGACGGGGAGGAGAGACCCCACAGGAGGAAGGGGGACGGGGAGGAGAGACCCCACAGGAGGAAGAGGGACGGGGAGGAGAGACCCCACAGGCGGAAGGGGGACGGGGACGAGATCCCACAGGCGGAAGGGGGACGGGGTGGAGAGATCCCACAGGAGGAAGGGGGACGGGGAGCAGAGATCCCAGAGGAGGAAGGGGGACGGGGAGCAGAGATCCCACAGGAGGAAGGGGGACGGGGAGCAGAGATCCCACAGGAGGAAGGGGGACGGGGAGGGGACATCCCATAGCAGGAAGATGGGACGGGGAGGAGAGATCCCACAGGAGGAAGAGGGACGGGGAGGAGATATCCCACAAGAGGAAGGGGGACGGGGAGGAGATATCCCACTGGAGGAAGGGGGAAGGGGACGAGATCCCACAGGAGGAAGGGGGAAGGGAAGGAGAGACCCCACAGGCGGAAGGGGAACGGGGACGAGATCCCACAGGCGGAAGGGGGACGGGGTGGAGAGAACCCACAGGAGGAAGGGGGACGGGGAGCAGAGATCCCATAGGAGGAAGGGGGACTGGAAGCAGAGATCCCACAGGAGGAAGGGGGACAGGGAGGAGAGATCCTACAGGAGGAAGGGGGATGGGGAGGAGAGACCCCACAGGAGGAAGGGGGACGGGGAGGAAAGCCCCACAGGTGGAAGGGGGACGGGGAGGAGAGACCCCACAGGCAGAAGGGGGACGGGGACGAGATCCCACAGGCGGAAGGGGGACGGAGTGGAGAGATCCCACAGGAGGAAGGGGGACGGGGAGCAGAGATCCCAGAGGAGGAAGGGGGACGGGGAGCAGAGATCCCACAGGAGGAAGGGGGACGGGGAGCAGAGATCCCACAGGAGGAAGGGGGACGGGGAGGGGACATCCCATAGCAGGAAGATGGGACGGGGAGGAGAGATCCCTCAGGGGGACGGGAGGAGAGATCCCTCAGGAGGGACGGGGAGGAGAGATTCCACAGGAGGGACGGGGAGGAGAGATTCCACAGGAGGGACGGGGAAGAGAGATCCCACAGGAGGAAGGGGGACGGTGAGGGGAGATCCCACAGGAGGAAGGGGGACGGGGAGGAGAGATCCTACAGGAGGAATGGGGACGGGGAGGAGAGACCCCACAGGAGGAAGGGGGACGGGGAGGAGAGACCCCACAGGTGGAAGGGGGACGGGGACGAGATCCCACAGGCGGAAGGGGGACGGGGTGGAGAGATCCCACAGGAGGAAGGGGGACGGGGAGCAGAGATCCCAGAGGAGGAAGGGGGACGGGGAGCAGAGATCCCACAGGAGGAAGGGGGACGGGGAGGGGACATCCCACAGCAGGAAGGGGGACAGGGAGGAGAGATCCTACAGGAGGAAGGGGGATGGGGAGGAGAGACCCCACAGGAGGAAGGGGGACGGGGAGGAAAGCCCCACAGGTGGAAGGGGGACGGGGAGGAGAGACCCCACAGGCAGAAGGGGGACGGGGACGAGATCCCACAGGCGGAAGGGGGACGGAGTGGAGAGATCCCACAGGAGGAAGGGGGACGGGGAGCAGAGATCCCAGAGGAGGAAGGGGGACGGGGAGCAGAGATCCCACAGGAGGAAGGGGGACGGGGAGCAGAGATCCCACAGGAGGAAGGGGGACGGGGAGGGGACATCCCATAGCAGGAAGATGGGACGGGGAGGAGAGATCCCTCAGGGGGACGGGAGGAGAGATCCCTCAGGAGGGACGGGGAGGAGAGATTCCACAGGAGGGACGGGGAGGAGAGATTCCACAGGAGGGACGGGGAAGAGAGATCCCACAGGAGGAAGGGGGACGGTGAGGGGAGATCCCACAGGAGGAAGGGGGACGGGGAGGAGAGATCCTACAGGAGGAATGGGGACGGGGAGGAGAGACCCCACAGGAGGAAGGGGGACGGGGAGGAGAGACCCCACAGGTGGAAGGGGGACGGGGACGAGATCCCACAGGCGGAAGGGGGACGGGGTGGAGAGATCCCACAGGAGGAAGGGGGACGGGGAGCAGAGATCCCAGAGGAGGAAGGGGGACGGGGAGCAGAGATCCCACAGGAGGAAGGGGGACGGGGAGGGGACATCCCACAGCAGGAAGATGGGACGGGGAGGAGAGATCCCTCAGGGGGACGGGGAGGAGAGATCCCTCAGGAGGGACGGGGAGGAGAGATTCCACAGGAGGGGCGGGGAAGAGAGATCCCACAGGAGGAAGGTGGACGGGGAGAACAGATCCCACAGGAGGAAGGTGGATGGGGAAGAGAGATCCCACAGGAGGATGGGGGATGGGGAAGAGAGATCCCACAGGAGGAAGGTGGACGGGGAGGAGAGTTCCCACAGGAGGAAGGTGACGGGGAGGAGTGATCCCACAGGAAGAAGGAGGACGGGGAGGAGATCCCACAGGAGGAAGGGGGATGGGGAGGGGAGATCCCACAGGAGGAAGGGGGACGGGGAGGAGAGACCCCACAGGAGGAAGGGGGACGGGGCCGAGAGACCCCACAGGAGGAAGAGGGACGGGGAGGAGATATCCCACAGGTGGAAGGGGGACGGGGACGAGATCCCACAGGCGGAAGGGGGACGGGGTGGAGAGATCCCACAGGAGGAAGGGGGACGGGGAGGGGACATCCCACAGCAGGAAGATGGGACGGGGAGGAGAGATCCCTCAGGGGGACGGGGAGGAGAGATCCCTCAGGAGGGACGGGGAGGAGAGATTCCACAGGAGGGGCGGGGAAGAGAGATCCCACAGGAGGAAGGTGGACGGGGAGAACAGATCCCACAGGAGGAAGGTGGATGGGGAAGAGAGATCCCACAGGAGGATGGGGGATGGGGAAGAGAGATCCCACAGGAGGAAGGTGGACGGGGAGGAGAGTTCCCACAGGAGGAAGGTGACGGGGAGGAGTGATCCCACAGGAAGAAGGAGGACGGGGAGGAGATCCCACAGGAGGAAGGGGGATGGGGAGGGGAGATCCCACAGGAGGAAGGGGGACGGGGAGGAGAGACCCCACAGGAGGAAGGGGGACGGGGCCGAGAGACCCCACAGGAGGAAGGGGGACGGGGAGGAGAGACCCCACAGGTGGAAGGGGGACGGGGACGAGATCCCACAGGCGGAAGGGGGACGGGGTGGAGAGATCCCACAGGAGGAAGGGGGACGGGGAGCAGAGATCCCAGAGGAGGAAGGGGGACGGGGAGCAGAGATCCCAGAGGAGGAAGGGGGACGGGGAGCAGAGATCCCACAGGAGGAAGGGGGACGGGGAGGGGACATCCCACAGCAGGAAGGGGGACAGGGAGGAGAGATCCTACAGGAGGAAGGGGGATGGGGAGGAGAGACCCCACAGGAGGAAGGGGGACGGGGAGGAAAGCCCCACAGGTGGAAGGGGGACGGGGAGGAGAGACCCCACAGGCAGAAGGGGGACGGGGACGAGATCCCACAGGCGGAAGGGGGACGGAGTGGAGAGATCCCACAGGAGGAAGGGGGACGGGGAGCAGAGATCCCAGAGGAGGAAGGGGGACGGGGAGCAGAGATCCCACAGGAGGAAGGGGGACGGGGAGCAGAGATCCCACAGGAGGAAGGGGGACGGGGAGGGGACATCCCATAGCAGGAAGATGGGACGGGGAGGAGAGATCCCTCAGGGGGACGGGAGGAGAGATCCCTCAGGAGGGACGGGGAGGAGAGATTCCACAGGAGGGACGGGGAGGAGAGATTCCACAGGAGGGACGGGGAAGAGAGATCCCACAGGAGGAAGGGGGACGGTGAGGGGAGATCCCACAGGAGGAAGGGGGACGGGGAGGAGAGATCCTACAGGAGGAATGGGGACGGGGAGGAGAGACCCCACAGGAGGAAGGGGGACGGGGAGGAGAGACCCCACAGGTGGAAGGGGGACGGGGACGAGATCCCACAGGCGGAAGGGGGACGGGGTGGAGAGATCCCACAGGAGGAAGGGGGACGGGGAGCAGAGATCCCAGAGGAGGAAGGGGGACGGGGAGCAGAGATCCCACAGGAGGAAGGGGGACGGGGAGGGGACATCCCACAGCAGGAAGATGGGACGGGGAGGAGAGATCCCTCAGGGGGACGGGGAGGAGAGATCCCTCAGGAGGGACGGGGAGGAGAGATTCCACAGGAGGGGCGGGGAAGAGAGATCCCACAGGAGGAAGGTGGACGGGGAGAACAGATCCCACAGGAGGAAGGTGGATGGGGAAGAGAGATCCCACAGGAGGATGGGGGATGGGGAAGAGAGATCCCACTGGAGGAAGGTGGACGGGGAGGAGAGTTCCCACAGGAGGAAGGTGACGGGGAGGAGTGATCCCACAGGAAGAAGGAGGACGGGGAGGAGATCCCACAGGAGGAAGGGGGATGGGGAGGGGAGATCCCACAGGAGGAAGGGGGACGGGGAGGAGAGACCCCACAGGAGGAAGGGGGACGGGGCCGAGAGACCCCACAGGAGGAAGAGGGACGGGGAGGAGATATCCCACAGGTGGAAGGGGGACGGGGACGAGATCCCACAGGCGGAAGGGGGACGGGGTGGAGAGATCCCACAGGAGGAAGGGGGACGGGGAGGGGACATCCCACAGCAGGAAGATGGGACGGGGAGGAGAGATCCCTCAGGGGGACGGGGAGGAGAGATCCCTCAGGAGGGACGGGGAGGAGAGATTCCACAGGAGGGGCGGGGAAGAGAGATCCCACAGGAGGAAGGTGGACGGGGAGAACAGATCCCACAGGAGGAAGGTGGATGGGGAAGAGAGATCCCACAGGAGGATGGGGGATGGGGAAGAGAGATCCCACAGGAGGAAGGTGGACGGGGAGGAGAGTTCCCACAGGAGGAAGGTGACGGGGAGGAGTGATCCCACAGGAAGAAGGAGGACGGGGAGGAGATCCCACAGGAGGAAGGGGGATGGGGAGGGGAGATCCCACAGGAGGAAGGGGGACGGGGAGGAGAGACCCCACAGGAGGAAGGGGGACGGGGCCGAGAGACCCCACAGGAGGAAGGGGGGACGGGGAGGAGAGACCCCACAGGTGGAAGGGGGACGGGGACGAGATCCCACAGGCGGAAGGGGGACGGGGTGGAGAGATCCCACAGGAGGAAGGGGGACGGGGAGCAGAGATCCCAGAGGAGGAAGGGGGACGGGGAGCAGAGATCCCACAGGAGGAAGGGGGACGGGGAGGGGACATCCCACAGCAGGAAGATGGGACGGGGAGGAGAGATCCCTCAGGGGGACGGGGAGGAGAGATCCCTCAGGAGGGACGGGGAGGAGAGATTCCACAGGAGGGGCGGGGAAGAGAGATCCCACAGGAGGAAGGTGGACGGGGAGAACAGATCCCACAGGAGGAAGGTGGATGGGGAAGAGAGATCCCACAGGAGGATGGGGGATGGGGAAGAGAGATCCCACAGGAGGAAGGTGGACGGGGAGGAGAGTTCCCACAGGAGGAAGGTGACGGGGAGGAGTGATCCCACAGGAAGAAGGAGGACGGGGAGGAGATCCCACAGGAGGAAGGGGGATGGGGAGGGGAGATCCCACAGGAGGAAGGGGGACGGGGAGGAGAGACCCCACAGGAGGAAGGGGGACGGGGCCGAGAGACCCCACAGGAGGAAGAGGGACGGGGAGGAGATATCCCACTGGAGGAAGGGGGACGGGGAGGAGATATCCCACTGGAGGAAGGGGGAAGGGGACGAGATCCCACAGGAGGAAGGGGGAAGGGGACGAGATCCCACAGGAGGAAGGGGGACGGGGAGGAGAGATCCCACAGGAGGAAGGTGGACGGGGCCGAGAGATCCCACAGGGGGAAGGGGGACGGGGGGGAGAGATCCCACAGGGGGAAGGGGGACGGGGAGCAGAGATCCCACAGGAGGAAGGGGGACGGGGAGGGGACATCCCATAGCAGGAAGATGGGACGGGGAGGAGAGATCCCACAGGAGGAAGAGGGACGGGGAGGAGATATCCCACAAGAGGAAGGGGGACGGGGAGGAGATATCCCACTGGAGGAAGGGGGAAGGGGACGAGATCCCACAGGAGGAAGGGGGAAGGGGACGAGATCCCACAGGAGGAAGGGGGACGGGGCCGAGAGACCCCACAGGCGGAAGGGGGACGGGGAGGAGAGATCCCACAGGAGGAAGGGGGACGGGGAGCAGAGATCCCAGAGGAGGAAGGGGGACGGGGAGCAGAGATCCCACAGGAGGAAGGGGGACGGGGAGCAGAGATCCCACAGGAGGAAGGGGGACGGGGAGGGGACATCCCACAGCAGGAAGATGGGACGGGGAGGAGAGATCCCTCAGGGGGACGGGGAGGAGAGATCCCTCAGGAGGGACGGGGAGGAGAGATTCCACAGGAGGGGCGGGGAAGAGAGATCCCACAGGAGGAAGGTGGACGGGGAGAACAGATCCCACAGGAGGAAGGTGGATGGGGAAGAGAGATCCCACAGGAGGATGGGGGATGGGGAAGAGAGATCCCACAGGAGGAAGGTGGACGGGGAGGAGAGTTCCCACAGGAGGAAGGTGACGGGGAGGAGTGATCCCACAGGAAGAAGGAGGACGGGGAGGAGATCCCACAGGAGGAAGGGGGATGGGGAGGGGAGATCCCACAGGAGGAAGGGGGACGGGGAGGAGAGACCCCACAGGAGGAAGGGGGACGGGGCCGAGAGACCCCACAGGAGGAAGAGGGACGGGGAGGAGATATCCCACTGGAGGAAGGGGGACGGGGAGGAGATATCCCACTGGAGGAAGGGGGAAGGGGACGAGATCCCACAGGAGGAAGGGGGAAGGGGACGAGATCCCACAGGAGGAAGGGGGACGGGGAGGAGAGATCCCACAGGAGGAAGGTGGACGGGGCCGAGAGATCCCACAGGGGGAAGGGGGACGGGGGGGAGAGATCCCACAGGGGGAAGGGGGACGGGGAGCAGAGATCCCACAGGAGGAAGGGGGACGGGGAGGGGACATCCCATAGCAGGAAGATGGGACGGGGAGGAGAGATCCCACAGGAGGAAGAGGGACGGGGAGGAGATATCCCACAAGAGGAAGGGGGACGGGGAGGAGATATCCCACTGGAGGAAGGGGGAAGGGGACGAGATCCCACAGGAGGAAGGGGGAAGGGGACGAGATCCCACAGGAGGAAGGGGGACGGGGCCGAGAGACCCCACAGGCGGAAGGGGGACGGGGAGGAGAGATCCCAGAGGAGGAAGGTGAACGGGGGGGAGAGATCCCACAGGGGGAAGGGGGACGGGGGGGAGAGATCCCACAGGGGGAAGGGGGACGGGGGGAGAGATCCCACAGGGGGAAGGGGGATGGGGACGAGAGACCCCACAGGGGGAAGGATGACGGGGAGGAGAGACCCCACAGGGGGAAGGGGGACGGGGAGGAGAGACCCCACAGGGGGTAGTGGGACGGGGAGGGGAGATCCCACAGGGGTAAGGGGGACAGGGAGGGGAGATCCCACAGGGGGTAGGGGCACGGGGATCCCACAGGGGGAAGGGGGACGTGGAGGAGAGACCCCACAGGAGGAAGGGGGACAGGGAGGAGAGACCCCAAAGGAGGAAGGGGGACGGGGAGGAGAGACCCCACAGGAGGAAGGGGGACGGGGCCGAGAGGCCCCACAGGAGGAAGAGGGACGTGGAGGAGATATCCCACAGGAGGAAGGGGGACGGGGAGGAGATATCCCACTGGAGGAAGGGGGAAGGGGACGAGACCCTACAGGAGGAAGGGGGAAGGGGACGAGATCCCACAGGAGGAAGGAGGACGGGGCCGAGAGACCCCACAGGCGGAAGGGGGTCGGGGAGGAGAGACCCCACAGGAGGAAGGGGGACGGTGAGGAGAGATCCCACAGGAGGAAGGGGGACGGGGAGGGGAGATCCCACAGGAGGAAGGGTGACGGGAAGGAGAGACCCCACTGGAGGAAGGGGGACGGGCAGGAGAGACCGCACAGGCGGAAGTGGACGGGAAGGAGAGACCCCACAGGCGGAAGGGGAACGGGGACGAGATCCCACAGGCGGAAGGGGGACGGGGGTGGAGAGAACCCACAGGAGGAAGGGGGACGGGGAGCAGAGATCCCATAGGAGGAAGGGGGGACGGGAAGCAGAGATCCCACAGTAGGAAGGGGGACAGGGAGGAGAGATCCTACAGGAGGAAGGGGGATGGGGAGGAGAGACCCCACAGGAGGAAGATGGGACGGGGAGGAGAGATCCCTCAGGGGGACGGGAGGAGAGATCCCTCAGGAGGGACGGGGAGGAGAGATTCCACAGGAGGGACGGGGAGGAGAGATTCCACAGGAGGGACGGGGAAGAGAGATCCCACAGGAGGAAGGGGGACGGTGAGGGGAGATCCCACAGGAGGAAGGGTGACGGGAAGGAGAGACCCCACTGGAGGAAGGGGGACGGGCAGGAGAGACCCCTCAGGAGGAAGAGGGACGGGGAGGAGAGACCCCACAGGCGGAAGGGGGACGGGGACGAGATCCCACAGGCGGAAGGGGGACGGGGTGGAGAGATCCCACAGGAGGAAGGGGGACGGGGAGCAGAGATCCCAGTGGAGGAAGGGGGACGGGGAGCAGAGATCCCACAGGAGGAAGGGGGACGGGGAGGAGAGATCCTACAGGAGGAATGGGGACGGGGAGGAGAGACCCCACAGGAGGAAGGGGGGACGGGGAGGAGAGACCCCACAGGTGGAAGGGGGACGGGGACGAGATCCCACAGGCGGAAGGGGGACGGGGTGGAGAGATCCCACAGGAGGAAGGGGGAC
This sequence comes from Hypanus sabinus, assembly GCF_030144855.1. Classification (NCBI taxonomy): domain Eukaryota; kingdom Metazoa; phylum Chordata; class Chondrichthyes; order Myliobatiformes; family Dasyatidae; genus Hypanus; species Hypanus sabinus. Next base: position 6,167 of record NW_026780720.1, on the reverse strand, counting down.
GGGGAGCAGAGATCCCAGAGGAGGAAGGGGGACGGGGAGCAGAGATCCCACAGGAGGAAGGGGGACGGGGAGCAGAGATCCCACAGGAGGAAGGGGGACGGGGAGGGGACATCCCACAGCAGGAAGATGGGACGGGGAGGAGAGATCCCTCAGGGGGACGGGGAGGAGAGATCCCTCAGGAGGGACGGGGAGGAGAGATTCCACAGGAGGGGCGGGGAAGAGAGATCCCACAGGAGGAAGGTGGACGGGGAGAACAGATCCCACAGGAGGAAGGTGGATGGGGAAGAGAGATCCCACAGGAGGAAGGGGGACGGGGAGGGGAGATCCCACAGGAGGGTAGTGGACGGGGAGGAGAGTTCCCACAGGAGGAAGGGGGACGGGGAGGAGAGATCCCACAGGAGGAAGGTGACGGGGAGGAGTGATCCCACAGGAAGAAGGAGGACGGGGAGGAGATCCCACAGGAGGAAGGGGGATGGGGAGGGGAGATCCCACAGGAGGAAGGGGGACGGGGAGGAGAGACCCCACAGGAGGAAGGGGGACGGGGCCGAGAGACCCCACAGGAGGAAGAGGGACGGGGAGGAGATATCCCACTGGAGGAAGGGGGACGGGGAGGAGATATCCCACTGGAGGAAGGGGGAAGGGGACGAGATCCCACAGGAGGAAGGGGGAAGGGGACGAGATCCCACAGGAGGAAGGGGGACGGGGAGGAGAGATCCCACAGGAGGAAGGTGGACGGGGCCGAGAGATCCCACAGGGGGAAGGGGGACAGGGGGGAGAGATCCCACAGGGGGAAGGGGGACGGGGGGAGAGACCCCACAGGGGGAAGGGGGACGGGGACGAGAGACCCCACAGGGGGAAGGGGGACGGTGAGGAGATACCCCACACGGGAAAGGCGACGGGGAGGAGAGACCCCAAAGGGGGAAGGGGGACGGGGAGGAGAGACCCCACAGGGGGTAGTGGGATGGGGAGGGGAGATCCCACAGGGGGAAGGGTGACGGGGAGGGGAGATCCCACAGGAGGAATGGGGACTGGGAGGAGGGACCCCACAGGTGGAAGGGGGACGGGGAGGAGAGTTCCCACAGGAGGAAGGTGACGGGGAGGAGTGATCCCACAGGAAGAAGGAGGACGGGGAGGAGATCCCACAGGAGGAAGGGGGATGGGGAGGGGAGATCCCACAGGAGGAAGGGGGACGGGGAGGAGAGACCCCACAGGAGGAAGGGGGACGGGGCCGAGAGACCCCACAGGAGGAAGAGGGACGGGGAGGAGATATCCCACTGGAGGAAGGGGGACGGGGAGGAGATATCCCACTGGAGGAAGGGGGACAGGGAGGGGAGATCACACAGGAGGAAGGGGGACGGGGAGGAGATCCCACAGGAGGAAGGGGGACAGGGAGGGGAGATCACACAGGAGGAAGGGGGACGGGGACGAGAGACCCCACAGGAGGAAGGGGGACGGGGTCGAGAGACCCCAAAGGGGGAAGGCAGACGGGGAGGAGATATCCCACAGGAGGAAGGGGGACGTGGAGGATATACCCCAAAGGAGGAAGGGGGACGTGGAAGAGAGACCCCACAGGAGGAAGGAGGACTGGGAGGATAGACCCCACAGGAGGAAGGGGGACGGGGCCGAGAGACCCCACAGGAGGAAGAGGGACGGGGAGGAGATATCCCACAAGAGGAAGGGGGACGGGGAGGAGATATCCCACTGGAGGAAGGGGGAAGGGGACGAGATCCCACAGGAGGAAGGGGGAAGGGGACGAGATCCCACAGGAGGAAGGGGGACGGGGCCGAGAGACCCCACAGGCGGAAGGGGGACGGGGAGGAGAGATCCCACAGGAGGAAGGTGAACGGGGGGGAGAGATCCCACAGGGGGAAGGGGGACGGGGGGGAGAGATCCCACAGGGGGAAGGGGGACGGGGGGAGAGATCCCACAGAGGGAAGGGGGATGGGGACGAGAGACCCCACAGGGGGAAGGATGACGGGGAGGAGAGACCCCACAGGGGGAAGGGGGACGGGGAGGAGAGACCCCACAGGGGTTAGTGGGACGGGGAGGGGAGATCGCACAGGGGTAAGGGGGACAGGGAGGGGAGATCCCACAGGGGGTAGGGGCACGGGGATCCCACAGGGGGAAGGGGGACGTGGAGGAGAGACCCCACAGGAGGAAGGGGGACAGGGAGGAGAGACCCCCAAAGGAGGAAGGGGGACGGGGAGGAGAGACCCCACAGGAGGAAGGGGGACGGGGCCGAGAGGCCCCACAGGAGGAAGAGGGACGTGGAGGAGATATCCCACAGGAGGAAGGGGGACGGGGAGGAGATATCCCACTGGAGGAAGGGGGAAGGGGACGAGATCCTACAGGAGGAAGGGGGAAGGGGACGAGATCCCACAGGAGGAAGGAGGACGGGGCCGAGAGACCCCACAGGCGGAAGGGGGTCGGGGAGGAGAGACCCCACAGGAGGAAGGGGGACGGGGAGGAGAGACCCCACAGGAGGAATGGGGACGGGGAGGAGAGACCCCACAGGAGGAAGGGGGACGGGCAGGAGAGACCCCACAGGAGGAAGGGGGACGGGGAGGAGAGACCCCACAGGAGGAAGGGGGACGGGGAGGAGAGTCCCCACAGGCGGAAGGGGGACGGGGAGGAGAGACACCACAGGAGGAAGGGGGACGGGGAGGAGAGACCCCACAGGTGGAATGGGGATGGGGAGGAGAGACCCCACAGGAGGAAGGGGGACGGGCAGGAGAGACCCCACAGGAGGAAGGGGGATGGGCAGGAGAGACCCCACAGGAGGAAGGGGGACGGGCAGGAGAGTCCCCACAGGAGGAAGGGGGACGGGCAGGAGAGATCCCACAGGAGGAAGGGGGACTGGGAGGAGAGACCCCACAGTAGGAAGGGGGACGGGGACGGGAGATCCCACAGGAGGAAGGGGGACGGGGAGGGGAGATCCCAAAGGAGGAAGGGGGACAGGGAGCTGAGATCCCACAGGAGGAAGGGGGACGGGGAGGGGAGACCCCACAGGAGGAAGGGGGACGGGGAGGGGAGATCCCACAGGAGGAAGGGGGACGGGGAGGGGAGACCCCACAGGAGGAAGGGTGACGGGGAGGATAGACCCCACAGGAGGAAGGAGGAAGGGTACGAGACCCCACAGGAGGAAGGGGGAGTGGCCGAGAGACCCCACAGGCGGAAGGGGGTCGGGGAGGAGAGACCCCACAGGAGGAAGTGGGACGGGGAGGAGAGACCCCAAAGGAGAAAGGGGGACGGGGAGGAGAGCCCCACAGGAGGAAGGGGTACGGGGCCGAGAGACCCCACAGGAGGAAGGGGGACGGGGAGGAGAGATCCCACAGGAGGAAGGTGGACGGGGCCGAGAGATCCCACAGGGGGAAGGTGGACGGGGACGAGATCCCACAGGAGGAAAGGGGACGGGGAGCAGAGATCCCACAGGAGTCAGAGGGACGGGGAGGAGAGATCCTACAGGAGTCAGGGGGACGGGGAGCAGTGACCCCACAGGAGGAAGGGGGACGGGGAGCAGAGACCCCACAGGAGGAAGGGGGACGGGGAGCAGAGATCCCACAGGAGGAAGGGGGACGGGGAGGAGAGACCACACAGGAGGAAGGGGGGCCGGGGAGGAGAGACCCCTCAGGAGGAAGGTGGAAGGGGACGAGATCCCACAGGAGGAATGGGGAAAGGGCCGAGAGACCCCACAGGCGGAAGGGGGTCGGGGAGGATAGACCCCACAGGAGGAAGGGGGATGGTGAGGAGAGATCCCACAGGAGGAAGGGAGACGGGGAGGGGAGATCCCACAGGAGGAAGGGGACGGGGACGAGATCCCACAGGAGGAATGGGGAAAGGGCCGAGAGACCCCACAGGCGGAAGGGGGTCGGGGAGGATAGACCCCACAGGAGGAAGGGGGATGGTGAGGAGAGATCCCACAGGAGGAAGGGGGACGGGGAGGGGAGATCCCACAGGAGGAAGGGGACGGGGGTGGAGATATCCCACAGGAGGAAGGGTGACGGGAAGGAGAGACCCCACAGGAGGAAGGGGGATGGGCAGGAGAGACCACACAGGAGGAATGGTGACGGGGAGGAGAGACCCCACAGGAGGAAGGGTGACGGGCAGGAGAGACCCCACAGGAGGAATGGTGACGGGGAGGAGAGACCCCACAGGAGGAAGGGGGACGGGGAGGAGAGACCCCACAGGCGGAAGGGGGACGGGTTGGATAGATCCCACAGGAGGAAGGGGTACGGGGAGCTGATATCCCACAGAAGGAAGGGGGACGTGGAGGGGAGATCCCAGAGGAGGAAGGGGGACGGGGCCGAGAGACCCCACTGTAGGAAGGGGGACGGGGAGGAGAGACCCCACAGGAGGAAGGGGGACGGGGAGGAGAGACCCCACAGGAGGAAGGGGGACGGGGTGGAGAGATCCCACAGGAGGAAGGGGGACGGGGAGCAGAGATCCCAGAGGAGGAAGGGGGACGGGGAGCAGAGATCCCACAGGAGGAAGGGGGACAGGGAGCAGAGATCCCACAGGAGGAAGGGGGACGGGGAGGGGACATCCCATAGCAGGAAGATGGGACGGGGAGGAGAGATCCCTCAGGGGGACGGGAGGAGAGATCCCTCAGGAGGGACGGGGAGGAGAGATTCCACAGGAGGGACGGGGAGGAGAGATTCCACAGGAGAGACGGGGAGGAGAGACCCCCACAGGAGGAAGGGGGACGGGGAGGAGAGTCCCCACAGGCGGAAGGGGGACGGGGAGGAGAGACACCACAGGAGGAAGGGGGACGGGGAGGAGAGACCCCACAGGTGGAATGGGGATGGGGAGGAGAGACCCCACAGGAGGAAGGGGGACGGGCAGGAGAGACCCCACAGGAGGAAGGGGGATGGGCAGGAGAGACCCCACAGGAGGAAGGGGGACGGGCAGGAGAGTCCCCACAGGAGGAAGGGGGACGGGCAGGAGAGATCCCACAGGGAGAGAGGGGGACTGGGAGGAGAGACCCCACAGGAGGAAGGGGGACGGGGACGGGAGATCCCACAGGAGTAAGGGGGACGGGGAGGGGAGATCCCGAAGGAGGAAGGGGGACAGGGAGCTGAGATCCCACAGGAGGAAGGGGGACGGGGAGGGGAGACCCCACAGGAGGAAGGGGGACGGGGAGGGGAGATCCCACAGGAGGAAGGGGGACGGGGAGGGGAGACCCCACAGGAGGAAGGGTGACGGGGAGGATAGACCCCACAGGAGGAAGGAGGAAGGGTACGAGACCCCACAGGAGGAAGGGGGAGTGGCCGAGAGACCCCACAGGCGGAAGGGGGTCGGGGAGGAGAGACCCCACAGGAGGAAGTGGGACGGGGAGGAGAGACCCCAAAGGAGAAAGGGGGACGGGGCCGAGAGACCCCACAGGAGGAAGGGGGACGGGGAGGAGAGATCCCACAGGAGGAAGGTGGACGGGGCCGAGAGATCCCACAGGGGGAAGGTGGACGGGGACGAGATCCCACAGGAGGAAGGGGGACGGGGAGCAGAGATCCCACAGGAGTCAGAGGGACGGGGAGGAGAGATCCTACAGGAGTCAGGGGGACGGGGAGCAGTGACCCCACAGGAGGAAGGGGGATGGGGAGCAGAGACCCCACAGGAGGAAGGGGGACGGGGAGCAGAGATCCCACAGGAGGAAGGGGGACGGGGAGGAGAGACCACACAGGAGGAAGGGGGACGGGGAGGAGAGACCCCTCAGGAGGAAGAGGGACGGGGCCGAGAGACCCCACAGGAGGAAGGGGGACGGGGAGGAGAGACCCCACAGGAGGAAGGGGGACGGGGAGGAGAGACCCCAAAGGAGGAATGGGGACGGGGAGGAGAGATCCCACAGGAGGAAGGAGGAAGGGGACGAGATCCCACAGGAGGAAGGGGGAAAGGGCCGAGAGACCCCACAGGCGGAAGGGGGTCGGGGAGGATAGACCCCACAGGAGGAAGGGGGATGGTGAGGAGAGATCCCACAGGAGGAATGGTGACGGGGAGGAGAGACCCCACAGGAGGAAGGGTGACGGGGAGGAGAGACCCCACAGGCGGAAGGGGGACTGGGACGAGATCCCACAGGCGGAAGGGGGACGGGGTGGATAGATCCCACAGGAGGAAGGGGGACGGGGAGCTGATATCCCACAGGAGGAAGGGGGACGTGGAGGGGAGTTCCCAGA
>NW_026780719.1:20000-27615 GCF_030144855.1 Hypanus sabinus | reverse complement strand
GAGGCCACTGCAGATGGCCTCTCCTACACTACTGCCTCCGTAGCAACACCTTCTCGTCGGTGGCACCTCCCCCGCCCGCCCCCGTTTCCACCGAGCTTGCTTTGCCACGGCGCGACCGAGTGCCCGGCGTTAATAGCCGGATTGTTAGGCTGGGCTCGCTCTCCCTGTTCGGCAGCCAGCCCAAGAGAAGGACAACTCTGCCTGCAAACCCGGGCAAGGTGGAGCTCGTCAGCCCCCGTCAGGCCATCCACCTAGGAGAGTCAACGGCCGAAATCGCGTGCCCCACCACCTTGTGGGCAGCCTCGGGAGAGGTGAAGAGTACGGGAGTAAAGCCAGACAGGAGGTCCCGGAGTGGAGCCCCTAAGGCGGCTGGATGCTGCTGACGCACTCCGGGCAGCTCCCGTCCCCATACTGGCGCAAAATGTATTGCCAGCAAGGCCGAGAGGGGGGTCCTGACGGCTGGGCATCCCAGGACCCCCATATTCATCGCCCGGGCTCGCGACCGGGAGAGGTCACCCCAGCTTCGCCTCGGGGCGTCGAAACAACACGGGATTAGATTTTCCAAGGGCGCAACTCCCCGGCCTCTTGAGACTGACGGATGCCTGTATACTATAACACAGAAATACAGTCGTGTCAGTGTGAATTAATCAGTCTGACGGCCTGGTGGAAGAAGCCGTCCCGGAGCCTGTTGGTCCTGGCTTTTATGCTGCAGGTACCGTTTTCCCGGATGGTAGCAGCTGGAGCAGACGGAGTACAAATTCGAGCTTATTGTCACTCGGCTGTGGACATGTGTACAGCTAAATGAAGCAGTGTTTCCTCAGGGACCAAACTTGGTGGGTTAACTTGTCATCGCAAATTGCCCCATGATTAGGCTACGGTTAAATCCGGGACTGTTGGGCAGTGCAGATGGACCTATTCCTTTCTATATCTCAGTGAATAAATGGATGAATAAAAACCCAGTACGTATATCACATTAAATAATACTAGCACGATAATATTAACGGATAAAAAAAGTACTCCGTAGGTGTAGAAGTTGACATAAAATGCATGCACGACGTAGAATATACAACAGTGTTACTGCTACTGGCATTGTCATAAATAACGTGTACTGGGCGGTAGCAGGGTGTCCAGAAGTCTCACAGCCTGGGGGGGGGGGTGGCATCTAACAGTCCTTGTCCCTATACTGTACCTACCTGCCTTGTGGTAGGAGGTCAAAGGGACTGTGGGATGGATGGGAGGGTCCCATGACTACTCTGAGTGTCTGCAAACACAGCACTTCTGGTATATATCCTAATGTAGACTAAGGCATGGACTATTTACTAAATAGGGGGCAAATTCAGAAACCAGAGGTGCGAAGGGACTTGGCTGCCCTCGTGCAGCATTCTCTGAGGGTTAGCGTGCAGGTTGAGTCAGTGGTGGGGAAGAAATGTTTCCATCCACATATCCTTTCGTGCCACACTGCTGGAGTATTATTTTATTTCATGTGAATGTAATTTTGAAATCAGGCGAATATAATTTTGCTTTAATGAATATACTCCGTAAGTTTTCTAAAATAGTAACTGCACCACAACCTTCACTTTGAAACGTTTCAGAGCTTCGACCTATTTCCGTTGTCGGCGTTTCAAGTTACGACACCGTTGCAAATTGTAACAATCAACACAGAATGGAATGCGGCGACATACTTTCTGCGCAGGCGCACCGGGGGGGGGGACTTTGGTAGTGCTCCTCTGACGTCATTTCCGCCCGGGGAGGACGGGCGCTAGGGATTCAAACGCCAGCGCCGCCAAGTTTGAATGAGCTAGTCTCGAAACGACTTACCGATTGCGTGTCGTCTCTAGCCCTGTGTGTAGTCCATCGCTCCATTGGTGACCCCGACGGTCCAAACGGGATTTGGACCAAAGATGACCGACTCTTCATCTGTTTCGCTGAAACTGCCGACTTTCTGGGCGCTGCTTCACCTGGAAGGTTTGGGAGACAGACTGCCGTCAGCGCTGATGAACGAGACGCCGGCCCTGGCTGACGGACGCAAGCCCTGCCTCATGTTCGAGCAAGCGTTCCTAGAACAACTGCCCGAGGACATACACCTGCTGCTGGCCGAGGCAGATTTCAGCGACCCTCTGGAAGGTGGCGGCCCGGGCAGACGTGCTGTGGAAAGCCAAGAGGGAGAGCGTGGCGTCCGTCGGTCAGATTACCAGGCTACGCGCCCAACAGCGGACCAGACCAGGCCCGGCAGTGGGGGCGCACACAACACAGAGGCAGGAGTGAGGAGGACAGTGAACAGTGGTGTTTCTACCACCAGCGGTGGGGCACAAAAGCCCGCCGTTGTCGCCCGCCCTGCAAGGGCCAGGGCCAGCTGCCGCTAATGACTATGGCGGCTGGCCACCAGGACAGCCTCTTGTACACCTGGGACAAACAGTCGAGACGCCGCTTCTTGGTCGACACTGGAGCAGAGATCAGCGTCTTGCCCCCGACGGGGTCCGACACCCGCAACAGGAAGCCAGGACCCACCCTGAAGGCCGCAAACGGCAGCATGATACGGGCCTACGGCACCCGCGCAATGCAGCTGCAGTTCGGTGCCAGCCGGTTCACGTGGGACTTCACACTGGCCGCCGTGGCCCAACCACTCCTGGGGATGGACTTCTTGCGAGCTCACAGCCTGCTGGTCGACTTGCAAGGGAAAAGACTGGTACATGCCGAGACTTTCCAGACGTTCTCCCTGGGTGAAGCCAAGTTGCCGGCCCCACACCTGGACTCCTTCACGCTGTCGGACAACGAATTCACCAGAATCCTGGCGGACTTTCCATCGATTCTGGCACGGCAGCCATGCCCAGACACGGGGTACATCACCACATCCCGACCCAGGGACCACCCCTCCACGGCCACGCACCAAGGCTCCCCCCGCCCCACGGAAAAGCTCTGCCTGGCGAAGGAGGAATTCAAGAGGAGGGAGGAACTGGGGATCGTACTGCGGTCATGGTGCCCAAAGCAGCCAGGGGTTGGAGACCATGCGGCGACTACCGCAGACTGAACGAGGCTACCACACCGGACCGCTACCCCGTGCCGCACATACCGGACTTTGCAGCAAACCTGCACGGGGCAAGAATATTGTCCAATGTAGACCTCGTCCGGGGATACCATCAAATCCCGGTGCACCCTGAAGAAATCCCCAAAACAACACTCATCACCCCGTTCGGCCTGTTCGAGTTCCCCCGAATGCCGTTCGGCCTGAAGAATGCCGCACAGACGTTCCAGCGGTTAATGGACGCGGTGGGACGCGACCTGGACTTCGCGTTCATCTATTTGGACGACATCCTCATAGCCAGCAGTTGTCGTCAGGAGCATCTGTCCCACCTCTGCCAGCTCTACTCCCGCCTGAGTTATTTCGGGCTGACGATCAACCGGGCCAAATGACAGTTCGGTCTCGATACCATCGACTTCCTGGGCCACAGGATTACCAAAGACGGGGCAACACCTCTGCCCACCAAGGTAGACGCGATCTGCCACTTTGCCCGGCCCAACACGGTCAAAGGCCTGCAGGAGTTCGTTGGTATGGTGAACTTCTACCACCGTTTCCTCCCCTCAGCAGCCTGTATCATGCGCCCTTTGTACACCCTGATGTCGGGTAAAGGCAAAGACATTACCTGGGACGAGGAGGCTGCGGCCGCTTTCGTTAAAGCCAAGGCAGATGCCGCGATGCTGGTGCACCCCAGAACGGACGTTCCGACCGCACTCACGGTGGACGCATCCGACACAGCAGTCGGTGGGGTGCTGGAGCAGCTCATCGAGGGGCGCTGGCAACCCCTGGCGTTCTTCAGCAAGCACCTACGACCACCCGAACTCAAGTACAGTGCTTTCGACCAGGAGCTGTTGGCATCGTATCTGGCAATCCGGCATTTCAGGTACTTCTTAGAAGGCAGGCCGTTCGCCGCGTTCACGGACCACAAACCGTTGACCTTCGCATTCACGAAGGTGTCCGATCTCCGGTCGGCTCGCCAGCAGCGACATCTGTCCTACATCTCGGAGTACACGACGGACATCCAGCATGTCTCGGGAAAGGACAACGTCGTGGCGGACGCACTCTCCAGACCAGCTGTCCAGGCCCTGTCCCTGGGGGTGGACTATGCAGCACTGGCGGAGACACAGCAGGCAGACGACGAGATGCCCAGCTACAGGACCGCAGTCTCGGGTTTGCAGCTGCAGGACTTTCTCGTAGGCCCAGGTGAGAGGACCCTCCTGTGCGACGTGGCTACCGGCCAACCTCGCCCCATCGTCCCGGCAGCCTGGAGGCGGCGAGTTTTCGACTGCATACACGGTTTGGCGCACCCATCTATCAGGACAACCGTCCGGCTGGTCTCCAGCAAGTTCGCGTGGCACGGACTTCGCAAGCAGGTCAGTGAATGGGCCAGAACGTGTGCACACAGTGCCAAACAGCCAAGGGGCAGTGGCACACTAAAGCCCCGCCGCAGCAGTTCGAACCCACCCACCGGAGGTTCGACCACATTCATGTGGATATCGTGGGCCCCCTACCGGTGTCCAGAGGAGCGCGGGACCTCCTAACGGTGGTAGACCGGTTCGCGAGGTGGCCAGGGGCGGTCCCGCTCACCGACACATCTGCCGATTCCTGCGCCCGAGCACTGATTGCAACCTGGGTGTCCGGCTTTGGGGTACCCGCCCACATCACCTCCGACAGAGGCGCCCAGTTCACCTCCAGCCTGTGGTCGGCTGTGGCCAGCCTGTTGGGAACACAGCTACACCACACAACTGCCTACCACCCACAGTCGAACGGACTAGTGGAACGCTTCCACCGTCACTTGAAGTCGGCTCTCATGGCCCGCCTGAGAGGACCTAACTGGGTGGACGAGCTTCCCTGGGTCCTGCTTGGAATTCGCAAAGCGCCCAAAGAGGATCTGCACGCCTCGTTGGCCGAGTTGGTATATGGCGCACCCCGGCCGTCCCAGGAGAGCTCATACCAGCCCCAAGGGGGCAAGAGGAAGAACCCGCAGCAGTCCTGGACAGACTACACGAGAGGCTCGGTAACCTGGCCCCCGTACCGACTTCACAGCACGGACAGACCCCGACCCATGCACCCAAAGACCTGCAGAACTCTAAGTTTGTGTTTGTACGAAGGGGCGGACACCAGGCACCGCTACAGCGGCCGTACGAGGGGCCGTTCAAGGTGATCAGCAACAACGGGTCCACGTACGTGCTGGACATTGGGGGGGGAGAGAGGAGGTTTTCACGGTGGACCGACTCAAACCGGCCCATGTGGACTTGGCGCAGCCGGTCGGGGTTCGGGCACCGCGGCGCAGAGGCAGACCTTCCAAACAGAGGCTGATCCAGACTGTGGACATTGGGGGGGTGTATCGCCGGTTCTGGGGGGGGGGGGGGTTAAGTGGCGACCCACTTTCTGCGCAGGCGAACCGGCTCCCAAATAGCCAGCGCGCGGGGTGTGGGGGGACTTTGGTGATGCACCTCTGGCGTCATTTCCGCCCGGAGAGGGCGGGCGCTCGGATTTAAATACCAGCGCCGCCAAGTTTGAATCAGCGAGTCTCGAAACGACTGCGTGTCGTTATTTCAGCGCCGAGTGTGGCCCATCGCAACAGGAAGCTCATTGTTAACAAGCCGCCAGGCTGCTGAACGCCGATGCCATCTAGTCAAAACATTTTAGTTTTGCCAATTCAGTTGTTTTGACTGCCTGGCACTGTTTCCTTGTGTTGTGAGTTGTGGCTTGAGTTCGCCTGATGTGAGAAATTCTATATTCTGTCTTCTCGACATCGTTGGAGCATTTCGGTCTTCTAGTGCTGACTGCGAGCGTTATGGACACAATCAAAAGCAAATCCGGAAACAGACAAGAAGCGGAGCAGTTGGAGGATCTAATGAGGATTAAGAACTATCTTTCATCTGGATGCGAAATTAATCAGAACGGTGTTTACAGATGATGGATTTGTAACAAGGACGGATGAGAAAAAGTTTACAAAACGTGGAAGTTTTTTTTTTGCCGTGCTTTATTTCATTAGGCCCTTCAATTAATGAATAAAATCTAAAGTATGCGATTGTTCAATTTTCATTTCAAATGTTCATCGTGTACACATTGCAAAGCAAAAACTTTGAAAATCCCGTGGAGTTTTCAGAATTCCGTGTCAAAATTTTCCGCTCAGAACAATGGTTGATTCACACAGCCCTTGTTAAAAAAATACATGAGTGTGGTATCCTCTTTTATTCCAGCAGAAGGTAGCCTAGACCAGTAAGCAAAGGTTTAAGTTCAGAGGGGAAAGGTTTAAAAGGAACCCAAGGAGCAAGGTTTTATCCACAGTAGCTGGAATGACAGACAGACATACTTTATTGATCCCGAGGGGAAATTGGGTTTCGTTACAGCCGCACCAACCAAGAATAGCGTAGAAACACAGCAATATAAAACTATAAATTATTAAATAATAATAAGTTAATCATGCCCAGTGGATATAAGTCCAGGACCGGCCTAATGGCTCAGGGTGTCTGACACTCCGAGGGAGGAGTTGTAAAGTTTGACGGCCACAGGCAGGAATGACTTCCTGTGACGCTCAGTGTTACATCTCGGTGGAATGAGTGGTAGTGGCAGGGACAATCGCAACATATAAAAGACGTTAAGACTATAAGATATTAAGACATGATAGTATGAGAAATACAATAAATGTTCGACTTAGATTAATACAATATAATTTTACATCAATTACATATAACACCACAGAAAATAAATAGATTAAATTCAAATATGTCTGACCAATGTTTTCGTTGTAATCAAGAAATTGGTACATTTTTACATTCTACTTGGTCTTGTTTTAAAATTCAACCATTTTGGGTAAATCTAAGACTTTTATTGGAACAAATTACTGGAGTACAACTCCCACATAGTCCAGTATTATTTTTATTAGGAGACATTGAAGGGATAATACCGAAACTTAAATTGAATAAGTATCAGAAAAAAATTATAAAAATTGCATTGGCAGTAGCCAAAAAAGTTATAGCAGTTACTTGGAAATCTGATTTATATTTAACTATGGATCGTTGGAATAATGAAATACATAGTTGTATTCCTCTTGAAAAAATTACATACAATCTAAGAAATGAATATGATATATTCTTGAAAATTTGGTTCCCATACTTACAAAAGATAGGATTAAATACATAGGTCCTTTGAAGATAGAATTATAAAGTAATTGGTGAAAGAAAAAAATAAATATTAAAATTATTTTGAACTCCATGGAGCATGTGGAGATCCTCCGATATCCAGGCAATCTTTCTCTTCTTGTTTTCTGTTTTTTTCTTTAGATAAGGGTTAAGGGGGGGGGGAGGGTTAAGGGGAGGGGGAGGGTTAATATTATTTTTCTCACTATTTTATCATCACATATATTCTTGTAATTTTCTAAAATTTAATAAACAAATAATTTTAAAAAAACCGAAGAACAAAAGATGTTCAGACATAGGAGCAGAATTAGGCCATTCAGCCCATCAAGTCTGGTCCATCATGGTGGATCCATTTCCCTCTCGACCCCATTGCCCTGCCTTCTCCCCATAACCTTTCGCGCCTCGACTAATCAAGAACCTGTCAACCTCCACTTTAAATACACCCACTGAC
>NW_026780719.1:0-17500 GCF_030144855.1 Hypanus sabinus | reverse complement strand
TGTACCTCCTCCCTGACGGCAGAGGGGAAGAAGCTGTTCCTGAATCGTTGAGTGTGTGTCTTCAGGCTCCTGTACCTCCCCCATGATGGCAGAGGGGAAGAAGCTGTTCCTAAATCGTTGTGTGTCTATCTTCAGGCTCCTGTACCCCTTCTCTGATGGCGGAGGGGAAGAAGCTGTTCCTGAATCACTGAGTGTGTGTCTTCAGGCTCCTGTACCTCCTCCCTGATGGCAGAGGGGAAGAAGCTGTTCCTGAATCGATGTGTGTGTGTCTTCAGGCTCCTGTACCTCCTCCCTGATGATAGCAATGAGAAGGGGGCATGCCCTGGGTAATGGGAGTCCTTCAAGATAGATGTCGCCTTCTCAAGGCATTACCTTTTGAAGTTGTCCTCGACGGTGTGGAGGCTAGTGTCCATGACAGAGCCGACACTGGGATTTCTTACAGTAAACTTTCAGCTTCGCTTTTCGTCCATTTTATTTTTGGTCTTCTCAGAGGAGGACTTTGGGAAGTGGACGCGTGTCCCGTGTCCGCAGGGCGGGGCGGTTGATGGACCGTAACACAAGCCCTGGTCCGGGGGGGTGGGGGGGAGGTTAATGGCACGCAGATTTGCTTTGTTCGGTCGACAAGGGCTCTCACTGAATGATCAAAGGGCTTTATTGCCAATTGAGCGCATTCAGACCGGCGCAACAACAGCAAGCGCGCACACACTGAAATGAAGGGCACTTCAGATAAAAATAAACATCATCTCTCCATGCAAACCAAGAGTACATCTCTGTGGAGTGAATCCATCAGACAGTAATGACGCGCATGAAAACACAAAATGCCGGCAGAACTCAACAGGCCAGACGGCATCTCTGGGAGGAGGTGGTGACGACGTTTCGGGCCGAAACCCTTCATCAGGGGTGAATTGTCCTGGTGGTTCTGGATTATTTCCGGACCTTGAAACTGCCAGATCAGACCCCCCCCCCCCCACCCGCCTCCCGCGGGCGGAAATTAAACGACGTTGATTTGTTACACGGCATTGTCCAGCAGAGGAGGAGACTGTTGGGCCGGAGTAATCTGGACACGGGACGTCCAGCAGAGTGCAGTTCAAAGTTCAAAGCAAGTTTAATGTCAGACATCTTCAGGGATTATCAGTAGATACAAGGAAACACAATAGAATCAACGAAGAACAAATGGAAGGAGAATGGAATCAACGAAGAACAAATGGAAGGACAATGGAATCAATGAAGACAAATGGAACGACAATGGAATCAATGAAGACAAATGGAACGACAATGGAATCAATGAAGAACAAATGGAACGACAATGGAATCAATGAAGACAAATGGAAGGACAATGGAATCAACGAAGAACAAATGGAACGACAATGGAATCAATGAAGAACAAATGGAACGACAATGGAATCAATGAAGAACAAATGGAACGACAATGGAATCAACGAAGAACAAATGGAACGACAATGGAATCAATGAAGAACAAATGGAACGACAATGGAATCAATGAAGACAAATGGAAGGACAATGGAATCAATGAAGACAAATGGAACGACAATGGAATCAATGAAGACAAATGGAAGGACAATGGAATCAATGAAGACAAATGGAACGACAATGGAATCAATGAAGACAAATGGAACGACAATGGAATCAATGAAGAACAAATGGAACGACAATGGAATCAACGAAGAACAAATGGAACGACAATGGAATCAATGAAGAACAAATGGAACGACAATGGAATCAACGAAGAACAAATGGAACGACAATGGAATCAATGAAGAACAAATGGAACGACAATGGAATCAATGAAGACAAATGGAAGGACAATGGAATCAATGAAGACAAATGGAACGACAATGGAATCAATGAAGACAAATGGAACGACAATGGAATCAACGAAGAACAAATGGAAGGACAATGGAATCAACGAAGACAAATGGAAGGACAATGGAATCAATGAAGACAAATAACCGATGTGCAGAAGAAGACAAGCTGTACAAATGCAAAATCTAACCAATACAATAACAATAAATAAATAAATGATAAATAATATTGAGAACATGAGCTGCAGTGACCTGGAAAATGAGTCCATAGGCTGTGGGGTCAGTTCAGAGTTGAGGTGGGTGAAGTTACCCACCCTGGTTCAGCAGCCTGATACTTGTGGGGGTAGTAACTGTTGCTGAACCAGGTGCTGCGGGATCGAAGCCTCCCGCAGTAACAGCAAAAAGGGGACATGGCCTGAATGGCGGGGGACCTTGCTGGTGGGTGCTGCTGTCTTGTGACAGTGCTCCTTAATGCCGAAGAGGGTTTCGTGACTACAGAAACCTTCGGCCCTAAATATGCCGCCATTGCTTTAACCTGCAGTCAAACCCGACCCTCCACACAGCCCTCCAGTTTTCTATCATCCATGTACCTACCTAAAAGTAGCTTAAATATCCTTAATATACCTGGCTCTACCAACACCCCGATGGTACATTCCACACACCCATCACCGTTCGATGTAAACAATAAACTTGGCTTTGACATACCCCGCTGAATTTACCTCCAATCTCCTTAAAAATATTTCCCTCGCTTTAGCAATTTCTGCTCTGAGAAGAAGTCTCGATTAATGCCTCTTACCTTCTACAACTCTATCAAGTCACATATCTTCTTCCTTCTCTCCAAAGAGAAAAGTTCTAGCTCGTGCATCCTGTCCTCACAAAGCATGCACACTAATCCTGGTGAATCACCCTCTGCACCCTCTCTAATCCAGGCAGCATCCTGGTGAATCTCCCTCTGCACCCTCTCTAATCCAGGCAGCACCCTGGTGAATCTTCTCTGCACCCAGTCTAATCCAGGCAGCATCCTGGTGAATCTTCCCTGCAAAATCTCTAATCCAGGCAGCATCCTGGTGAATCTCCCCTGCACCCAGTCTAATCCAGGCAGCATCCTGGTGAATCTCCTCTGCACCCTCTCTAATTCAGGCAGCAACCCTTGGATCTCCTCTGCACCCTCTCTAATCCAGGCAGCATCCTGGAGAATCACCCACTGCACCCTCTCTAATCCAGGCAGCATCCTGGTGAATCTCTTCTGCACACTCTCTAATCCAGGCAGCATCCTGGTGGATCTCCTCTGCACCCTCTCTAATCCAGGCAGCATCCTGGTGAATCTCCTCTGCACCCAGTCTAATCCAGGCAGCATCCTGGTGAATCTCCTCTGCACCCTCTCTAATCCAGGCAGCATCCTGGTGAATCTCCTCTGCACCCTCTCTAATCCAGGCAGCATCCTGGTGGATCTCCTCAGCACCCTCTCTAATCCAGGCAGCATCCTGGTGGATCTCCTCTGCACCCTCTCTAATCCAGGCAGCATCCTGGTGAATCTCTTCTGCACACTCTCTAATCCAGGCAGCATCCTGGTGAATCTCCTCTGCACCCTCTCTAATCCAGGCAGCATCCTGGTGAATCTCCTCTGCACCCTCTCTAATCCAGGCAGCATCCTGGTGAATCTCCTCTGCACCCTCTCTAATTCAGGCAGCATCCTGGTGGATCTCCTCTGCACCCTCTCTAATCCAGGCAGCATCCTGGTGAATCTCCTCTGCACCCAGTCTAATCCAGGCAGCATCCTGGTGAATCTCCTCTGCATCCTCTCTAATCCAGGCAGCATCCTGGTGAATCACCCTCTGCACCCTCTCTAATCCAGGCAGCATCCTGGTGAATCTCCCCTGCACCCAGTCTAATCCAGGCAGCATCCTGGTGAATCTCCTCTGCACCCTCTCTAATTCAGGCAGCAACCCTTGGATTTCCTCTGCACCCTCTCTAATCCAGGCAGCATCCTGGAGAATCACCCACTGCACCCTCTCTAATCCAGGCAGCATCCTGGTGAATCTCTTCTGCACACTCTCTAATCCAGGCAGCATCCTGGTGAATCTCCTCTGCACCCTCTCTAATCCAGGCAGCATCCTGGTGAATCTCCTCTGCACCCTCTCTAATCCAGGCAGCATCCTGGTGGATCTCCTCTGCACCCTCTCTAATCCAGGCAGCATCCTGGTGAATCTCCTCTGCACCCAGTCTAATCCAGGCAGCATCCTGGTGAATCTCCTCTGCACCCTCTCTAATCCAGGCAGCATCCTGGTGAATCTCCTCTGCACCCTCTCTAATCCAGGCAGCATCCTGGTGAATCTCCTCTGCACCCTCTCTAATTCAGGCAGCATCCTGGTGGATCTCCTCTGCACCCTCTCTAATCCAGGCAGCATCCTGGTGAATCTCCTCTGCACCCTCTCTAATCCAGGCAGCATCCTGGTGAATCTCCTCTGCATCCTCTCTAATCCAGGCAGCATCCTGGTGAATCACCCTCTGCACCCTCTCTAATCCAGGCAGCATCCTGGTGTATCTCCTCTGCACCCTTTTTAATGAGATTTACCGGGACGCTGCCTGAATTAGAGAGCAGGTCTCATAAGGAGAGGTTGAGCGAGCTGGGTCTTTCATGTTTTGTAGCGAAGGAGGGTGAGAGGAGACTTGATGGAGGTGTACAAGATGATAAGAGGCACAGGTCAAGTGGATAGTCAGAAACTTTTTCCCAGGGCGGAAATGGCTGATACCCGGGGGGCATAATTTAAGGAGATTGGAGTAAAGTATTGGGGGGATGTCGGAGTTGAGTGTTTTTTCACAGAGTGAGTGGTGGGTGTGCGGAACACCCTGCTAGGGCTGGTGATAGAGGCAGATACATTAGGGAGATTTAAGAGACTCAGATAGACATGTGGATGATACGAAAATGGAGGGTATGTAGGAAAGAAGGGTTAAATTGGTCTTGGGCTCGGTGAAAAGGTCAGTACAACATTGTGGGCTGAAGGGCCTGTAGTGTACTGTAATGTTTGATGTTTTGACAAAGAGAGAGATGGATGATTAATTTGTGTTTTGGTGGGAGAGGCTGTGGGGGGGGGGAGTATTCTTGTAATATTCATTGTGTTTCCTCACGCAACTTTGCCCAGCTGAATCCACAAACACACACACACACACACACACACACACACACACACACACACACACACACACACACACACACACACACACACTCACACTCTCTCACACACACACACACACACACACACACTCACACACACGCACAGACACACACACACACGCTCAGATACACAGACACACGCACACAGACACACACACAGACACACACACACAAACACACACACACTCAGACACACACACTCACACACACACACTCACACACACTCACACACACACTCACACAGACACACACACACACACACACAGACACACACACACACCCACAGACACACACACACAGATACACACACACACTCACACACACACTCACACACACACTCACACACACACTCACACACACACTCACACACACACTCACACACAGACACACTCACACACACACACACGTGTTACTAATCCTTGCTAAGAGCCCCATGTGAATCACTTTGAAACGGGGCCAGCAACAGCAGACCGGTCTCTGGACAGTAAGTCAAGACAAGTCAAGTCATTTCTTACTGTCATTTCAACCATAACCGCTGGTACAGTTCACAGTAAAAACGAGACAACGTTTTTCAGGTCCATGGTGTGACATGACACAGTACAAAAACTAGACTGGACTACGTAAAAAGAACACATGACCTGATCGCGGGGTGGGGGGGCTGAGCAGGTGCTACCCCTCGCCCAAGGGTGACCTGCAGGCCAGCACAGGGAAGGAGCACCTCACACCTCCTTTGGTAGAGACACATCTCCACCCCACCACCCTCATGAAGACTTTAACTCACTATTTTTGCTCTTTTTTTTTAATGCAAAGCAACATTATTTCATGACTTATATAACCAGATTCTGACTCCGGGGAAATTGTACTGACCATCGGCCAAACACACACCAGAAAGTTGAAATGAACCGCTGTTGGTTGAAGCATCAGATATAATTGTAAGCCGGGGGTGGGGGGTGCGCGGAAGGGAACGGCCCCACCCCGAAATCTACGATAAATATCACAGAAGGTCGAGCGGAGAGGAGGATTAACTGGGAGTGAGGCGGTGACTCACTCTGGCTCTCTCTGCCCTTTTCTGCTTTCCGAGAGGCAGCCGAAAAAGGTCAGGATGTTTTTCGTGATTCCCGCTGTTTAATCGGGGGGGTCACCTGGGAGCGCAGAGCGAAGTCCGGATGATGAGGTCGCCCGCGGAGAAATCTTGCTCTCCTCAGTCTGTCGCACTAAGAGTCTGGAGTTCAATTCCGACACCCTCTGTCAGAAAGTTCGCCTCCCCTTTCCCGTGAAGGTGTCCCCGCTGCTGGGGCGGGTGGTTCATGACCAGGGCACGTCGGGGCTTTTCAAGGGGCCACGGGGTGACGAAGCTGCGGGTGACCCTCTCGGCTGAGAAATGGTTCCTTCGGATTGCAGAGCCACCACACGACCGGGGAAACGCGGGGAAGGAATTCGGTGGGGGGGCGGGGGTTGCTGGAGAGACCGAGCTCCATCTGCAGTCACCCCCTGCCTTCTGTATCCACGTGGCGAAAGAGGAAGTGGTCCTATTTCAATATTTAAGAGAGGTTTTGGATAAGACCATAAGATACAGGAGCAGAAGTCCATTGAGTATACTCCGCCATTCAATCGTGAGCTGATCCGATTCTCCCAGTCAGCCCCACCTCCCGTACCCTTTGATGCCCTGGCTAATCAATAAGCTATCTGTTTCTGCCTTAAATTAACACAATGCCTTGGCCTCCATGGCTGCTTGTGGCAACGAATTCCACAGATTTACCACCCTCCGTTGGTGCGTGGCCTAGTGGATAAGGCGTCGGTTCTAGTGATCTGAGGGTCGCTGGTTCAAGCCTCAGCTGAAGCATCGTGTTTGTGTCCTTGAACAAGGCACTTAACCTCACATTGCTCTGCGACGACACCGGTGCCAAGCTGTATGGGTCCTAGTGCCCTTCCCTTGGACAACATCGGTGGAGTGGAGAGGGGAAGGCCCGCAGCTTGGGCAACTCCCAGTCTCCCATACAACCCTGCCCAGGCCTGTGCCCTAGAAATCTTCCAAGGCGCAAATCCATGGTCTCACGAGACTAGCGGATGCCTCTCTAGTTATCTATCTATCTATCTACCATCCTCCAGCTAAAATAATTTCTCAGCATCCGTGTTCTAAATAGGCATCTTTCAATCCTGAAGTCGTGCCCTCTTGTCCTAGAGTCCCCTACCATGGGAAATAACTTTCCCATATCTAATCTGATCAGGCATTTTAACATTTGGAGTGTTGACATTCCGAACGTTCTGGATAGGTACGTGTATGGGGTGGGGAATAGAGGGCTACAGTCCGGGTGTGGGTCGATGGGAACAGGCAGAACAACACCAACTAGAGGGGCTGAAAGGCCTGCTTCTGGGTCGACTCCAAGTGACCCAAATGGATTCGGGGAACAAGCTGGAACCAATTCGCCCCACATCTTCAAGATTTCCAAGGCTGCATTGCTGAAGCTTTATAAGGCATTGGTCAGACCACAAATGGAGTATTGGGGTCCTTACCTGAGAAGGGTTGTGCTGGCACTGGGGACGGTCTAGAGGAGGTTCACGAGGTTGAAGACATGGGTAATGCACGAGGAGTGTTTGATTCTTCCGAGCCTGTACTCGCTGGAGTTTAGAAGAGGAGAAATGTGCTGAAGATTGAAAGGCTGAGGCAAAGTGGATGTGGAGAGGATGTTTCCTATAGTGTGGGGAGTCTAGGACCAGAGGACACAGATAGAGTGGATGTGGAGAGGATGTTTCCTATAGTGGGGGAGTCTAGGACCAGAGGACACAGATAGAGTGGATGTGGAGAGGATGTTTCCTATAGTGGGGGAGTCTAGGACCAGAGGACACAGATAGAGTGGATGTGGAGAGGATGTTTCCTATAGTGGGGGAGTCTAGGACCAGAGGGTACAGATAGAGTGGATGTGGAGAGGATGTTTCCATTAGTGGGGGAGCCTAGGACCAGAGGACACAGATAGAGCGGATGTGGAGAGGATGTTTCCTATAGAAGTGGCACAAGAGGAGACCGTGAATTTGCATGTCAGAATGAGAATTGGAATTCCCCCAGTTTACGACAGGCCTCCCCATTGTGGAACGGGCCAATATCGGGAGCACTGGACACAACTGACGACCCCAGCAGGTTCGCGGGTGAAGTGCTGCCCCTTCCTGGAGGGACTGTTTGTGGCTCTGGGTGGAGCTGAAGGAGGAGGTGAATGGGCTGGTGTAGCACTTGGTCTGCTTGTGGGAATAAGTGCCGGGAGGGAGATTAGAATGGAGAAACGATGGAGCAGGGGGAAGTTTTTAGCCAGAGGCTGGTGAATCTGTGGAACTAATCACCACAGACGGCTGTGGAGGCCAAGTCATTGGGGATATTTAAAGCGGAGGTCGATAGGCTCTTGATTAGTAAGAGTATCAGAGATTATGGGGGGAAGGCAGGAAAATGGGGTTGAGATGGGTGACACATCGGCCACAGTGGAATAGTAGCAGACCTGATGGGCTGAATGGCCTGTCTTCTCCCTTGTCTTAAGGTTTTGTGCTTTAAGGACTTTGGTGAGGGGGGGGGGTGGCAAATCAAAATGTGGGGAAGGATATGAGCCAGCGTCCAAGTGAGTGGCATTGAAGCCCCGGCATTTAATTGCGGAAGACTGGCTGTCGGTTCTCGGTGGACTCCGGCACAG
Organism: Hypanus sabinus; assembly: GCF_030144855.1. Lineage (NCBI taxonomy): Eukaryota > Metazoa > Chordata > Chondrichthyes > Myliobatiformes > Dasyatidae > Hypanus > Hypanus sabinus. The sequence goes on along the minus strand of NW_026780719.1, from coordinate 8,828 downwards.
AAAACGCCCTTCTGCCCATCTAGTTTATGCCGAACTGTTTATCAGCTCCCCTCCCATCCAGGTACCGATCCAAACTTCTCTTAAATGTTGAAATCGAAATCGCGTCCATCACTTCCGCCGGCAGCTCGTCCCACACACTCTCACCGCCCTCCGAGCGAGGAAGTTGCCCCTCAGGTCTCCCTGGCGCGTTTCTCTCTTTCAGGATGGAGAATTGCCTTGCCCACAGACGGCAGAGGGAGGTAGTGGCCAGTGGCATTCTGCAGTGACCCGTTTTTTGTGGGAAAGCGCGTGGAGCTTAGAGCAGACTACATGATCTGCCCGCCTGGCGAGGCAAAGAACAGGGCTATATATTCTTCGCAAAACACACAAAATGCTGGTGGGACACAGCAGGCCAGGCAGCATCTACAGGGAGAAGCTCCGTCGACGTTTCGGGCCGAGACCCTTCGTCAGGACTCAAAACAAGTTCAATACCGCCCCCTGCTGACCGGGAGGATTCAGGAGAGTGGTCCCATCATCTAAAACAGGTTCAATACCGCCCCCTGCTGACCGGGAGGATTCAGGAGAGTGGTCCCAACATCTAAAACAGGTTCAATGCCGCCCCCTGCTGACCAGGAGGATTCAGGAGAGTGGTCCCAACATCTAAACCAGGTTCAATACCGCCCCCTGCTGACCGGGAGGATTCAGGTGAGTGGTCCCAACATCTAAAACAGGTTCAATGCCGCCCCCTGCTGACCAGGAGGATTCAGGAGAGTGGTCCCAACATCTAAACCAGGTTCAATACCGCCCCCTGCTGACCGGGAGTGTGAGGAGGATTCAGGAGAGTGGTCCCAACATCTAAAACAGGTTCAATACCGCCCCCTGCTGACCGGGAGGATTCAGGAGAGTGGTCCCATCATCTAAAACAGGTTCAATACCGCCCCCTGCTGACCGGAAGGATTCAGGAGAGATCTGCAGACGCTGGAAATTCAAGCAACACACTCAAAATGCTGGTGGGACACAGCAGGCCAGGCAGCGTCTACAGGGAGAAGCGCTGTCGACGTTTCGGGCCGAGCCCCTTCGTCAGGACTAACTGAAAGGAGAGGTAGTAAGAGATTTGAAAGTAGGAAGCGGAGGGGGAAATCTGAAATGATAGGAGAAGACAGGAGGGGGAGGGGTGAAGCTAAGAGCTGGAAAGGTGATTGGCAAAAGTGATACAGAGCTGGAGAAGGGAAAGGATCAGGGGACGGGAGGCCTCGGGAGAAAGAAAAGGAGGGGGGGGGGAGCACCAGAGGGAGATGGAGAACAGGCAGAGTGATGGGCAGAAAGAGAGAAAAAAAAGGAGTGGGGGAAAGCTAAATAAATCAGGGATGGGGTAAGAAGGGAAGGAGGGGCATAAACAGAAGTTAGAGAAGTCAATGTTTATGCCATCAGGTTGGTGGCTACCCGGCCGGTATATAAGGTGTTGTTCCTCCAACCTGAATGTGGCTTTATCTTGACAGTAGAGGAGGCCGTGGATAGACATATCAGAATGGGAATGGGACGTGGAATTAAAATGTGTGGCCACTGGGAGATCCTGCTTTTTCTGGCGGACTGAGCGTAGGTGTTCAGTGAAACGGTCTCCCAGTCTGTGTCGGGTCTCACCAATATATAAAAGGCCACACCGGGAGCACCGGACGCAGTATACCACACCGGCCGACTCACAGGTGAAGTGTCGCCTCACCTGGAAGGACTGTCTGGGGCCCTGAATGGTGGTGAGGGAGGAAGTGCATGCAGGTGTAGCACTTGTTCCTTAAAAGGATAAGTGCCAGGAGGAATATCTGTGGGAAGCTTGAATTTCCAGCATCTACAGATTTCCTCGTGTTTGCTATATGTTTTATGTGTACTTTTCACCTTTAACCCATGACCTCGAGTTGTCGTGTCACCCAACCTCAGTGGAAAATGCCTGCTTGCATTTACCTCACAATTTTGTACACCCCTATCAAATCTCCTCTCAGTCTCTTACCCTCCAGGGAATAAAGTTATCATCTTCAAGGAGGAAGACCTGTGTCTTTTTTATTCCCCTCTAGCACAGAAACATGCCCTTCAGCCCGTCTAGTCCATGCTGGACCTCTCCCAGCCATCTACAGATCCAAACGTCTCTTTTAGAGCGGAAATCGAACCAGCATCCACCACTTACGCGGGCAACTCGTTCCGCACTCTCACCACCCTCTGAGTGAAGAACTCCCTCCCTCGTGTTCCCCTTAAACAGTTCACCTTTCACCCTCAACCCATGACCTCTGCTTCTGGTTTCACCCCATCTCAGTGAAAAGCCTCAGAGTTTTGTGTCAAATCTCCCCTCATTCTCCTACGCTCCAGGGAGCAAGGAAAATTCGACGAAGGAGCTCTCTGTTCTCACCCCAGCTGGTCCATTTGTGACCCCAGACCTCTAATGGTCTAAAGGGCAGTCAGGATGGTCAATAAATGCCAGTGATGGTCAGATCCCAATGTGCGGGTAAGAGAACCAAAGGCCATTCGGCCCTCCTTGGCTGTGCTGAACCATTTTTCTGCCCAGTCCCACTGACCTGCACCCGGCCCATATCCCTCCAAACCCCTCTCATCCATGTACCTGTCCAAGTTTTTCTTAACTGTTAAAAATGAGCCCGCATTCACCACTTCATCTGGCAGCTCATTCCACACTCCCACCACGCTCTGTGTGAAGAAGCCCCCCCCCAATGTTCCCTTTAAACTCCCCCTTCACCCTTAACCCATGTCCTCTGGTTTCTTTCTCCCCTGGCCTCAGTGGAAAAAGCCTGCTTGCATTCACTCTATCTACACCCATCATAATTTTATACACCTTTATCAAATCACCCCTCATTCTCCTACACTCCAGGGAATAAAGTCCTCACCTATTCAACCTTTCTCTGTAACTCAGTTTCTCAAGTCCTGGTAAACCTTCTCTTCACTCTTTCAACCTTATTAATATCCTTCCTGTAATTCGGTGACCAAAACTGCACACAATGTCTTCAGGGTCACTTACTGGGAGTGTTTTATCTGAATGGGCCCACAGCATTGTTGAGATGTAGGGAGGAGGTACGGGAGCATCAGGACTGGATCTGTCAGACTGGGGAACAGCTCCTTCCCTCAGGCTGGGGGACTAATGTGTACCTGGCCACCACCAAAGGTCTCATTTCCACCACCCATCCCACAATCTCTCTGACCCACCACCGTCAGGACGGAGGTACAGGAGCATCAGGACTGGGACTGTCAGACTGGGGAACAGCTCCTTCCCCCGGGCTGGGAGACTAATTAATACCCGGCCACCACTGGGGTCTCGTCACCCCCCACCCATCCCACAATCTCTCTGACCCACCGCCGTCAGGACGGAGGTACAGGAGCATCAGGACTGGGACTGTCAGACTGGGGAACAGCTCCTTCCCCCGGGCTGGGAGACTAATTAATACCCGGCCACCACCGGGGTCTCGTCACCGGGACAGTTCATCTGTTTACTGTTCACCCGCGCTGTGCACTAAATGCATTTTGAATTATATGTTATTTATGGTGAGATTTTGGTCTATGTGCTAAGTGCGTGATATGTATTGTGTGGCTGAGGAACAGAGTTTCATCTGGTTGTACAGTCAGATGACAATCAATTCTTTATTTTTTTTTCCAGCCCGGGTTGGTAATGGGGACAAGTTCCCGCTACTTATTAAATGCTCCCAATGGGGGTTCGTCTCAAACAGCCTCTGACAACCGTGTCCAGCTCCCGGCCTTCACCTGTGGTTTCGCTACTAAGCCGGGCGGAGCCGTTTCTACTGACAGGAGAAGGGGGCCGAAGGTGGGTCACTGGCGGCTTAAAAACCGGTCGCTCCGGACAGTCGGGGCTCGCCAGCCGCGGTTGGCAGCTCATCTGGGAGAAGGAAAACTCGGTTCTCAAACGTCCCGCTGCCTTGCGGCTGCAACCGCTCACGGGGAAGGGTTCGGGAGTGAATCCTCGGGGTAAAAACCCAGCGCTGGAGTTCCCCCGACCGGCAACTCCTGGTGCCAAACTGCATCGGTCTGCTCCGTGGGGCTGCGTGGAGAGGGGGAGCCCGCTACACGGGCAACAGCTCGCCTTCCATATCGTACTGCCCCAGCTTGCTTAGAGACAGACGGCGAGGACACAACATTGATTGTCGACCCCGGGCTACAGAGGCCCTCCCGTGGTGACAATAAACTCGGACTTGTCTGTGCAGCCGGCCTGACTCTTGCGTTCCCTCTCCCGTGACCCAGCTGGGTGTCTGAAGCTTAACAGCTCCCGCCCGTCCACAGCAAACATCCAGAGAATGGATCTGCAAGAGCCCGAGCGAGTCTGTCGATCTCGTTTATTGACCGACTCTCAGCGAGTGAGATCGCTCTCCCGTCTCCGGCGGAATGTTTACCTTGGCTCTCGGCTCCCCTATCTCTGCAAACGCAGGCGGGTTGTTTTCAGCTGCGAGTTCAGCCGCCTGGCCTCCCGTCACTTTTACCGGAAAGGTTAGCAGCGGCCTCGGCCATCTGCTGCCAGCGACGTTCAACACCAGTATCGGCTACTGATAGCTCGGCGAGGGACCCCTCCCCGCAGGGCTACTCCGCGTTCTGCCCGTCGGATCCACGGCTCCTCACTAACACGGCACCTTCCCAAACATAACGCGACTGTTCAAATTCAGAATCAGGTGCAATATCAGTGCCGTGAAATACGGCGTTTTGTGGCAGAGGCACAAGACCTGTTGCAAGACAGGTCAAGTCACTTTTATTGTCATTCCAACTATAACCGCTGGTACAGTGCACAGTAAAAACCAGACGACGTTTTTCAGGACCATGGTGCTACATGACACAGTACAAAAACTAGACTGAACTATGTAAAAACAACACAGAGAAAATTTACACTAGACGACAGACCTACCCAGGACTGCATATAGGGGACAAAACAGTGCAGGCATTACAATAAATAATAAACAGGACAATCGGGCAGTAAGGTGTCAGTCCAGACTCTGGGTATTGAGGAGTCTGATAGCTTGGGGGAGAAACTGTTACACAGTCTGGTCGTGAGAGCCCGAATGCTTCAGAGCCTTTTCCCAGACAGCAGGAGGGAGAAGAGTTTGTATGAGGGGTGCGTGGGGTCCTTCATAATGCTGTTTGCTTTGCGGGTGCAGCGTGTAGTGTAAATGTCTGTGATGGCGGGAAGAGAGACCCCAATGATCTTCTCAGCTGACCTCACTATCCGCTGCAGGGTCTTGCGATCCGAGACGGTGCAATTTCTGAACCGGGCGGTGATGCAGCTGCTCAGGATGCTCTCGATACAACCCCTGTAGAATGTGATGAGGATGGGGGGTGGGTGGGAGATGGACTTCCCTCAGCCTTCGTAGAAAGTAGAGATGCTGCTGGGCTTTCTTTGCTGCTGGTGTTGAGGGACCAGGTGAGTTTCTCCGCCAAGTGAACACCAATACAAAGTAAAACATATAAATTACTGTGAAAGTATATAATCATGCGTTGAAATAATTACACATTGCAAAAAGAGAGAAAATAAATCAAAGCACAGTGATAGAGACAGAAAATGGCAGAGGAACTCACCAGGTCAGGCAGCGTCTTTAGGACAGAGTAAAGAACACTTTCACAAACCTTTCAGAATCAGAATCAATCAGATTCAGTGTCACTGCCATACGTCCAGAAGAGATAGGAGCAGAATTAGGCCATTTGGCCCATCGAGTCTGCTCCACCATTCAATCATGGCTGATCCTTTTTTTCTATCTCCCTCTCAGCCCCAGTTCCCGGCCTTCTCCCCGTAGCCTCTGACGCCGTGTCCCATCAAGAACCTGACAATCTCTGCCTTAAATACACCCAACGACCCGGCCTCCACAGCTGCCCGTGGCAACACATTCCACAAATTCACCACCCTCTGGTGAAAGAAATTTCTCCGCATCTCTGTTTTGAATGGGCGCCCCTCTACCCTGAGGCTGTGCCCTCTTGGCCTAGACTCCCCCACCATGGGAAACATCCTTCCCACATCTACCCTGTCTCGGCCTTTCAACATTCGAAAGGTTTCAATGAGATCCCCCTTCATCCTTCTGAATCCCAGTGAGTTCAGACCCAGAGCCATCAAACGTTCCTCGTGTGATAACCCTTTCATTCCTGGAATCATCCTTGTGAACCTCCCCCGGACCTTCTCCAACGCCAGCGCACCTTTTCCGAGATGAGGGGCCCAAAACTGTTCACAATACTCAAGCTGAGGCCTCCCCGGCGCCTGATAAAAGCCTCAGGATCACCTCCTCGCTCTTGAATTCCGGACCTCTGGAAAGGAATGCGGTGTTTCGCAGGTCACGGGTAAGTGTGAAAGGTGAAGAAAGGTTCACTGAGAGCGTGGAAAGAGCTGCCGGCACACAGGCGGTGCACGCCAGCTCGATTTCAACGTTGACGAGAAGTTTCGCGGACGGGAGGGGGTGTGGATCATACAAACGCGGGAGAAAAACAATACAGCATGGCCTAGATGGGCTGAAGGGCCTGTATCTGCATTGTAAAACATATACATTAGTCAAAAACATATATTTATACATTAAAATCATTGCAAAAGTGACGAAAAATAAAGAAAAAGAAGGAAAATCAAATCAAAGACAAAGAACTCAGCAGGCCAGGCAGCATCTGAGCTGCCCTCTCCAAATCTCCAAATCTCTGGATAATTTCACCTCTGAGTAAAAATTACTTAAAGATAAAAGCATAGAATAAGGAATTTGAGTTCATGGGTTAAGATCATAAGATACAGGAGCATCCAGTCTGTTCTGCCATTCAATCATAGGCCAATCCAATTCCTCCAGTCATCCCCACTCCCCTGTCTGCACCCCAGAGACCTGATGGCAGAGGGGAAGAAGCTGTTCCTGAATCGTTGAGTGTTTGTCTTCAGGCTCCTGTACCTCCTCGCCGATGGCAGAGGGGAAGAAGCTGTTCCTGAATCGTTGAGTGTGTGTCTTCAGGCTCCTGTACCTCCTCCCTGATGGCAGAGGGGAAGAAGCTGTTCCTGAATCGTTGAGTGTTTGTCTTCAGGCTCCTGTACCTCCTCCCTGATGGCAGAGGGGAAGAAGCTGTTCCTGAATCGTTGAGTGTTTGTCTTCAGGCTCCTGTACCTCCTCGCTGATGGCAGAGGGGAAGAAGCTGTTCCTGAATCGTTGAGTGTTTGTCTTCAGGCTCCTGTACCTCCTCGTTGATGGCAGAGGGGAAGAAGCTGTTCCTGAATCGCTGAGTGTGTGTCTTCAGGCTCCTGTACCTCCTCCCTGATGGCGGAGGGGAAGAAGCTGTTCCTGAATCGTTGAGTGTGTGTCTTCAGGCTCCTGTACCTCCTCCCTGATGGCAGAGGGGAAGAAGCTGTTCCTGAATTGTTGAGTGTTTGTCTTCAGGCTCCTGTACGTCCTCGCTGATGGCAGAGGGGAAGAAGCTGTTCCTGAATCGTTGAGTGTTTGTCTTCAGGCTCCTGTACCTCCTCCCTGATGGCAGAGGGGAAGAAGCTGTTCCTGAATCGCTGAGTGTGTGTCTTCAGGCTCCTGTACCTCCTCCCTGATGGCGGAGGGGAAGAAGCTGTTCCTGAATCGTTGAGTGTGTGTCTTCAGGCTCCTGTACCTCCTCGCTGATGGCAGAGGGGAAGAAGCTGTTCCTGAATTGTTGAGTGTTTGTCTTCAGGCTCCTGTACGTCCTCGCTGATGGCAGAGGGGAAGAAGCTGTTCCTGAATCGTTGAGTGTGTGTCTTCAGGCTCCTGTACCTCCTCCCTGATGGCAGAGGGGAAGAAGCTGTTCCTGAATCGTTGAGTGTGTGTCTTCAGGCTCCTGTACCCCCTCCCTGATGGCAGAGGGGAAGAAGCTGTTCCTGAATCATTGAGTGTGTGTCTTCAGGCTCCTGTACCTCCTCCCTGATGGCAGAGGGGAAGAAGCTGTTCCTGAATCGTTGAGTGTTTGTCTTCAGGCTCCTGTACCTCCTCCCTGATGGCAGAGGGGAAGAAGCTGTTCCTGAATCGCTGAGTGTGAGTCTTCAGGCTCCTGTACCTCCTCCCTGATGGCGGAGGGGAAGAAGCTGTTCCTGAATCGTTGAGTGTGTGTCTTCAGGCTCCTGTACCTCCTCGCTGATGGCAGAGGGGAAGAAGCTGTTCCTGAATTGTTGAGTGTTTGTCTTCAGGCTCCTGTACGTCCTCGCTGATGGCAGAGGGGAAGAAGCTGTTCCTGAATCGTTGAGTGTGTGTCTTCAGGCTCCTGTACCTCCTCCCTGATGGCAGAGGGGAAGAAGCTGTTCCTGAATCGTTGAGTGTGTGTCTTCAGGCTCCTGTACCCCCTCCCTGATGGCAGAGGGGAAGAAGCTGTTCCTGAATCATTGAGTGTGTGTCTTCAGGCTCCTGTACCTCCTCCCTGATGGCAGAGGGGAAGGAACTGTTCCTGAATCACTGAGTGTGTGCCTTCAGGCTCCTGTACCTCCTCCCTGATGGCAGAGGGGAAGAAGCTGTTCCTGAATCGTTGAGTGTGTGTCTTCAGGCTCCTGTACCTCCTCCCTGATGGCAGAGGGGAAGAAGCTGTTCCTGAATCGTTGAGTGTGTGTCTTCAGGCTCCTGTACCCCCTCCCTGATGGCAGAGGGGAAGAAGCTGTTCCTGAATCATTGAGTGTGTGTCTTCAGGCTCCTGTACCTCCTCCCTGATGGCAGAGGGGAAGGAACTGTTCCTGAATCACTGGGTGTGTGTCTTCAGGCTCCTGTACCTCCTCCCTGATGGCAGAGGGGAAGAAGCTGTTCCTGAATCGCTGAGTGTGTGTCTTCAGGCTCCTGTACCTCCTCCCTGATGGTAGAGGGGAAGAAGCTGTTCCTGAATTGTTGAGTGTGTGTCTT